>NC_134490.1:17516838-17816838 GCF_040206685.1 Ascaphus truei | reverse complement strand
CAACTCCCAGGACAGACAGGACTGGACTCACTCCAGCCTCAGACCAACTAACTGTCTCCTCCAACTCCCACGACAGACAGGACTGGACTGCTAATTAGAGGCAGCCCCACCCCTCATGATGTCAGCAGAACCTCCCCTCTGTCTCATGCCTGCAGCAGAGTCAGAGGCCTGCATCTATCACTCAAGGCAGGGCTTGAAGGGGGAATATCCCATGATTACTACTGGTGCCTGCCCTTAACAGGACTTACCACAGTAGGAGGAAGATATATAGCCCGTGCTGTTTACAGGGGGCTACACATATATTTTTATAGCGCCAACCGGGTACTCAGTGCTTTTCCATTTTGATGGTGTCCATTGTGCATAGTCTCCCGCCTGGTGGACCAGAGAAAGGAACCAGTGTTCCACAGAAAAGACATTCTGCTAAAAGCAAAAAAGATTTTATCTTTGATAAATATGGTGCACTTTCTTTTGGGCCCCATTATTACCCCCATTTTGCAGGCCTGAGACTTTGGTAAATTGACCCTGAAGTGACCTGCCCACTGTTTTAAGAGCTGACACTGGTACTCTGTACCACTCTGTGCCAACACACTTTTGCTACTGACTCTAGGTTTCATTTATTGTGGACATCTGTCAAGTTTGTATTTCCCATGCAGCACAGTATACTTTGTAAGCGTCTTTCCCTTTGCTCCAAGGGAAGCACACAGAACATTCTCTCCCTACCAAAAACATTCCCCCTGTCGCCCCTGTAGTTCAAAGTTCTAACTGCACTTATAGCGCCGGCGACAGCGACGCAACGTCACGTCAAAAACAAATGCATTGTTGCCGTCGTCGGCGCTTATAGTGCACGTGATGGCGACCAAACGACAGCGCTACCAAAAATCTGGTAGTCACTGTTATTTGATTTTTTTCAGCGACGGTCTCTCCTTGTGGCCAATCAGAGAGCTTCTCCGTCCCTCTCCCTTCCCCTTTTGTGACATCACTGGCCTTGCAGCCAGCGACGTCGCCTAAAAATGAATTGCAACTATCGCAATGACGACAGGTGACGTCATTGGTCGCGTCGCCGGCACTATAAGCGCAGCCGGTCGTCACCCTGGAGAAATGCATCTCCTTGTACCCTTCAATTGACAGTGGCATTGTATTGTATCACATCCTGCTCACAATATTGTGTGCTAATTCATTCAGATCACGTCCTCGTTCCCCTAATAAAACCTGTCTCTGAAATGCACCAGCTTTTTACAGGAATAAGGATGCTTGTGATAATATGTAACGATTTACGTAAAACACTAGCATTTGATTGATGGGAAGCCATACCCATGCAATGTATACAGATGATGTACTGTGCTTCAACTTGGCACCTAGTGCTAAACTGTAGCACAGCAAATTAAATCCATTACTATATCAGACAGTAAGATGCTCGTTCTCTTTTCCTTCACTTACAGTTAGCATGAGGGTTTAATACAGAAAGTGTATTATAAACTAATTACTTCTTATTTTGCAGTAAGCATCAGCGTTTGAAGAGCTTTATTTCAGGAAATTCTAACCTTGTTAAACATTGGAGCAATCTGCCTTGGACTTTATTTTACAAAGATTTAATGCAATGTGTAAAGTGAGAAAAACTGAAGATATATATATATATTTTTTACAAGTAGATAAAAAGTGGTGCTACTTTGGGGTGCGAAATAAAAAGTTAGAGATATTCACTGGCATCCCCAATGGTACAATAATACTTTGGCCGAGATCAACACAAGGGTGCAAAAGCGTGCAAAAGCGTGCAAAAGCTTAGCACCATTTTGTCGATCTGGGTCTTGTTCTATTAGTGCAGGGGTGGCCAACTCCTGTCCCCAAGGGCCACCAATGGGCCAGGTATTCAGGATATCCCTGCTTCAGCACAGGTGGCTCAATCAGTCCCTGCTTCAGCACAGGTGATCGAGCCACCTGTGCTGAAGCAGGGACTGATTGTGCCACCTGTGCTGAAGCAGGGACTGATTGTGCCACCTGTGCTGAAGCAGGAATATCCTGATCTGTTTGTGGCCCTTGAGGACTGCAGTTGGCCACTCCTGTATTAGGTCTTTAGATCCATGCTCTATTGAAGGGGCAGTCCCTACAACCAAAGTGTGAACTAATGGACCAATTTATTGAGTTCACACGTTTAAGTATTTTAAAATACTGGTTTAAAGTTAGCAAACAAGCAATACAGGAGAATTCAGACACAGTACATGCATAAGAGCACCAGCCTTAGAGGCAAATATAGAACGGGATTCCCTTCTCCAAAGTGTTTCTAAGAGCTTACAAGTTACATTTTCAGATAGATGCCCTCTGTCTCCAGGCACAGACCCCAGCAGGGAAAAGGTTAAGCTGTATCTAGATGTGAACATTTGGCTTTGACTGTGAAGATGATTAGCTAATGGAAGCAGATTCCAGACAGAGTCTCATTGAGATACTGACATCATCCAGCTCCATAAAAATCTCACAAACTATCAGAGACGAGCCAATTCATTCTTCTCCTCCTTCAGTGAGCACAAACTATACAGAATTCTGATGACAATGGCAGGGTCATTCACCAGTGTTAAAATGTGCTTGATTGATCTCTTTGTTTGTAATAATATACTAATTAATGATAGAACTATAGAATTTAATGTAAAAAGCCAAACTCTTGAATTGTCTCTATATCATTTTTTTAAAATAAAAAACTTGGTGGGCCACAGGACAACTACAAACACTCAGTTAGTCTATATTCTAAAGCGAAGATAATGTTGCACGCTAATACTGTGTACAGGTACTAATAATAATAACTTTCATATAGCACTTTTCTCCCAACGGGACTCAAAACGCTTCCCAATTACAGTATAGTGTGCGGTACGCAGCACCTAGGGATGTTACGGACACAGACACTGCCCAGATGAGCTTACAATCTATGTTTTTGGTGCCTGAGGCACAGGGAGATAAAGTGACTTGCCCAAGGTCAAGGGGAGCTGACACCGGGAATTGAACCAGGTGCCAGTGTCATTATTTACAGTCAGTGTCTTTACTCACTGAGCCGCTCCTTCTCCCTTCATACAGATTTATAAAGTTTCCAGTTAAAGCCGCAGTCCCCCCGCAACCTCCCTCCCGCCCCTTTAGTATGTGCATCAATACAATCCCCAAATAAGTAATTAGCTAAGTTGCCAATCGATACGGTCTTCTGTGATCGATTGGCGATGATTCAGCTCGGGGGTTCACTAAATGGCTGTCAGTGCAGCAGAAGAGGACCAAAGATGCAAGTTATGTGGGAAAGATCATGTGACCAGGCACTCACTAGATACAATTGGTGCACTGCTAGAGAGAGGACAGGGCTCAAAAAGGGGTGTGCCACAGCCTGTTTCAGAAGAGGAAGGGAATGTGACTTTGTAAATGGTTGCTAAAGAAAGAAAAAATGCTTGTTACATTATAATACATTAAAAATGTCATACAGAGTTGTTAAAAAAATGCTACAAATATTTTCTCATAGTGCAGAACTGATTTATTAAAAAAACTCATGTAGGATATTGCTTGGTCTGCAGCATTAAAGAAAGAAAGTCGCATATGTGGCCGTATGTATGTGTGTGTGTATGTATGTATGTATGTATGTATGTATGTATGTATGTATGTATGTCTTAATTGATATAGCGCCATCCAGGTACCCAGCGCTTTACAATACACATAACATAATATTATAACACAATGGGAATAAGCGCTTCAGACAGAACAATAGGAAAAAGAGTCCCTGCCCCGAAGAGCTTACAATCTAATGTGAGACAACCATGTATTTTATTGCAAATAAGTCATTTTTTCCAATATAAATTTCCTCTGCAAAATAACGTGTGATATTGTTTCTTTGTTAACTGAAATTACAAAGTATGTTCAGGAGGAAAATCTATTTTCAGGACATTCTAAATAGGACATTTAAAGGGTCAGTCTCACTTAGCGCACAAAAATGATGCTTCCCCCCCAACAGGTCAGGTTTTGAGGATAGCCCTGCTTCAGCACAGGTGGATCTATCAGTCCCTGCTTCTGCACAGGTGGACTGAGTCTTGGACTAAGCATCTGATTGATCCACCTGTGCTGAAGCAGGGACTGATATAGTCACCTGTTCTGCCGCTGGGATATCCAGAAAATGTGACCTGTTGGGGGGAGGGCTTGATGACTGGAGTTGATTACCCCTGACATACATAATGTATTCAACAACCCACCCAGCATCCCATGATGAGTCATATCCGAGCCCAGTTGGGAGGTAAGAGCTGTTTACTTTAGTCTGACACAATCTTTCTGTGCCCATCTCACTAAAAGGTTTTGGCTAATTAAATGATTCATTTCAGAGACAGAAAGGTCTTGGAGCTGAATAAAATACACAAACCTCCTGTGGAATACACTTACATCAGAGTCCCAAGAGAGTCATGTATCACTGTAGACTTGGGTGGATTAATACAGCCACTGCAAAATTCAAGCCCCAGGATTGTAAGGGTGTATTGTATTGGCGTCCTATGCAGAAATCTGTTTGGGAGAGAAAGAATGTGCTGCTTTTGTCTACAGCACAGATGGTTCATTCAATAATGCCTAAACTAATTGGAAAGTAATTCTATTAAATGCACACCCATACCGTAATGTGCTTAATGTAACAATCTTTCATTATCCAACTTATTCATGTCAATTGGGCTTCCTTACATAAATGCAATCACCCATAAAGTGAACATTTTACTCATTTGCCTCTTGTACAACAAATGGAGATTGTTTATATTTTTTACAGTGTTTTAACCGTTTTGGCTAATGATGGCATCGTAATGACTTTACAAACAAAACCCAGAGAAAAGAAGTTGGGGTTGACAGTTTACCTGCAGTCCTATCACAAAAGGGGTTCCATGCGCCTTTAAATCCACACATTGAAGGTTCCAAAAATATTAGTCTTCTAGAAATGGTCCTCCTGTTAACCCTTTCCACTCCATTCACATCCTTCCCTGTCAAATTCTTCAGTGGTTCAACATCCGAGAAATACTCAATCTTAAACACGACCAACATTATGAAGTCTTTTTTTTTTTGTAACCTTAAGCATTGAAGGGGTTACGTTACCGTGATTTGAGCCTTTTTAAACTCAGCGTAAATCACTATGACTCAGGAATAACTGCAGTATTCCCACCTCATTTTAGGCTCTAAGCAAAGCAGCTTCTATAATACTGTACATTCTTTTTTTTTAGTTTAGCTTCTTGAACCTAAACTTGAAAACCTATTAACCCTTCTATTGCAGAATGGGCCAAACGTGTTGCTTTGTGCGGCAGTGAAGATGTTAAACTTAACAAATGATGGAGCCGCTGTATTTCGGTACACCCTTAAATGTATTCACGATGTCATTTCTAAATGTACGCCGTTGTTAGGCTGCGCTTATAGTGCCGGCGACAGCGACGTCAAAACACATGCATTGACGCCGTCGCGTGCGCTGATAGTAAACGCGACACAACGGAGCGACGGCTTGGTCGCGTTCGCTGGAAGCCATCTGTATTTGATTTTTCCAGTGACCGCAGTCTGACGTCGCCGGCACTATAAGCGCAGCCTTAGACAAAGAAACACTGTGAAACAACTGAGAGCCTCTTGTTACAAAATGCAATTTCACCTTCACTCACATAAACCTGTACAGCAGTAAATCCTGACTCCATTCACAAACCCATGTTGAACATGCAGGTGTTTTGCCGTATTCTATACAGGCATACCCCGCTTTAAGGACACTCACTTTAAGTACACTCGCGAGTAAGTACACATCGCTCAACAGGCAAACGGCAGCTCACGCATGCGCCTGTCAGCACGTCCTGAACAGCAATACCGGCTCCCTACCTGTACTGAAGCTGTGCACAAGCGGGGAGACTATAGAGCCTGTTACAAATGCTTTATTTACATCAGTTATGCACGTATATGACGATTGCAGTGCAGTACATGCATCGATAAGTGGGAAAAAGGGAGTGCTTCACTTTAAGTACATTTTCACTTTACATACATGCTCCGGTCCCATTGTGTACGTTAATGCGGGGTATGCCTGTATTGCGTTCAAGGTGATAGTTCAAGGACATTGTGCTCTACAGTAGCAGAACGTTTTACTGCCATCTAGTGGTTATAAAGGTATTTTCTCCTCAATTATCTCATATTACTAGGGTTCCCCTAATTGCCAAAACTCAGCCTCAGTCAACGATTTTAGTACACCCCTTTGGAAAGTAGAGACTGTTTATTGACAGCAGCCTGCCATGTCCTTTATTATCACTGTTAAAAATGATTTAATGCTCCCAGGATGTGGAACTGATAGTTTTTTTTGGCAAAGACGACCATACTCCCAAGTTGGCTAAAACCATTTCCTCCTACGATACAACTAGATAAGCTGGTATTTTCCCAGATATGACACTATACTGGAAAACAAAATAAGAGCTTCCAACTTGTTTTTTTAATAATGATGTGTTTATTTAATAAAGGCCAAGAAATGTTTGGAAGGTCTTGGCACCTTCGAGGGCCACCACCTCGTTTCAAAAGGCACAGCGAAGACAATAGTGGCAAGTACAGCCAGGCTCCAAGAGATTTCTGTCAGAGCCTTTAAAACAAGGGTAGCAAACTCCAGTCCTCAAGAGCTACCAACAGGTCAGGTTTTCGGGATATCCTGACAGACTGAGCCACTGATTGAGCCACCTGTGCTAAAGCAAGGATATCCTGCAAACCTGACCTGTTGGTAGCTCTTGAGGACTGGAGTTGGCCACCCCTGCTCTAATGGGACAGATAATGCGCACTGAGCCAGTGCGAGCGTGGGACAATCTCGGCTTCTGCCTCCTCTTCTGCGCATGCGCTGCCTCCAATCTCTGTGCGGTCTGGAATGTTGAGGTGTGTACGTGCGTGCTGGCCCGAGGATCCTTCTGCGCAAGGGCCGAGGTCTGCAACCATTTCTGCGTCATGACGTCACTTCCGCCATGCGTTTTTGTTACAACCAACGAAGTTTTCCCCATCAAAACTCTGCAGGCGCCAGCAAAGAAGTTTCACTTCAAAAGTGCAGATCAGTTACTGGCTTTAATAACCCCCAAAACAGATATATATATTTTTAAATGGCTGAAGTTGTATATGAACATAAGAGGCCTCCAGCCCTAAGTCTATTCTGCAGATGCAATTATTAAAACACACTATACATCTTAGGCTGCGATTATAGTGACAGCGGCAGCGATGCGACACCGCTTCAAAACAAATGCATTGAATCTGTAGCATGCGCTTATAGTAGGGGCGACGGCGACGAAGCGACGAAGAGACATGAATCTCTGTAGTCAGTAGAATTTGATTTTTACAGAGACGGTCTCCTCATGTGACAGGCTGTAACCAATCAGATAGCTTCTGATCTGATGCAGGGAGAGGTGAAATGTGTCTGTGTGTGAGTGCAGGGAGAGGGGGGGCGGGGGTGGGATTGTGTGTGTGTGAGGGGGGATTGTGTGTGTGTGTGTGATGGATTGTGTGAATGTGTGGGAGGGGGGATTGTGTGTGTGTGTGATTGTGGGAGTGTGAGTGATTGTGTGTGAGTGGGGGGATTGTGTGTGTGTGTGGGGGGTTGTGTGTGTGTGGGAGGGGGGATTGTGATTGTGGGAGTGTGTGATTGTGTGAGTGATTGTGTGGGGGGATTGTGTGTGTGTGTGGGGGGGGGGGTGATTGTGTGTGTGGGAGTGTGTAATTGTGTGTGTGAGTGATTGTGTGTGTGTGAGTGATTGTGTGTGTGAGTGGGGGGATTGTATGTGTGTGTGGGATTGTGTGTGTGTGTGGGGGATTGTGATTGTGTGTGTGAGATTAGGGCCGCCAACAGAAATCATGGGGGCAAGGACAAATGAAAGGAGCTGACCCCCCCCCCCCCAACCCATAGCGCACCTACCACGGAAATATTTTTTTAGCGCGTAACTGTTACTTAACCCCCCAATACATACAAAAACACCCCCACCCCCCCCCCAATACATCTACAAATATACCCCACTCCCCCCCTCCCAATACATCTACAAATATACCCCACTCCCCCAATACATCTACAGATATACCCCACTCCCCCCCCAATACATCTACAAATATACCCCACTCCCCCCCAATACATCTACAAATATACCCCACTCCCCACCAATACATCTACAAATATACCCCACTCCCCCCAATACATTTACAGATATACCCCACTCCCCACCAATACATCTACAAATATACCCCACTCCCCACCAATACATCTACAAATATACCCCTCCCCAATACATCTACAAATATACCCCACTGCCCAACAATACATCTACAAATATACCCCACTCCCCCCAATACATCTACAGATATACCCCACTCCCCCCAATACATCTACAAATATACCCCACTCCCCACCAATACATCTACAAATATACCCCACTCCCCCCCCAATACATCTACAAATATACCCCACTGCCCAACAATACATCTACAAATATACCCCACTGCCCCTCAATACATCTACAGATATACCCCACTCCCCCAATACATCTACAGATATACCCCACACCCCCAATACATCTACAAATATACCCCACACCCCCCAATACATCTACAGATATACCCCACTCCCCCAATACATCTACAAATATACCCCACTCCCCACCAATACATCTACAGATATACCCCACTCCCCCCCAATACATCTACAAATATACCCCACTCCCCCCCCAATACATCTACAAATATACCCCACTCCCCCCCCAATACATCTACAAATATACCCCACTCCCCCCCCAATACATCTACAAATATACCCCACTCCAATACATCTACAAATATACCCCACTCCCCCCCAATACATCTACAAATATACCCCACTCCCCCCCCCAATACATCTACAAATATACCCCACTCCCCCCCAATACATCTACAAATATACCCCACTGCCCCCCAATACATCTACAAATATACCCCACTCCCCACCAATACATCTACAAATATACCCCACTGCCCCCCAATACATCTACAAATATACCCCACTCCCCCCCCAATACATCTACAAATATACCCCACTGCCCCCCAATACATCTACAAATATACCCCACTCCCCCCCCCAATACATCTACAAATATACCCAACTCCCCCAATACATCTACAAATATACCCCACTCCCCACAAATACATCTACAAATATACCCCACTCCCCCCAATACATCTACAGATATACCCCACTCCCCCCAATACATCTATAAATATACCCCACTCCCCCCCCCCCAATACATATATAAAATACACCCCCAATACATATACAAATCAGGCTTGCCTTGGGGATTATCACAAGTCGGGCCAGTGGCTGCAGGGGGAAGGGTGGTGGGGGTGCGGTGGCTGGCGATGGGGGGACGTTGCGGTGGCGGGGGCCCAGCGGCTGGCGGGACTGCGGGGGGCTGATGGTGGGGGCCCGGCAGCTGGCGGAACTGCGGGGGGCCAGTGGGTGGTGGTAGCCCGGCGGCTGGAGGGACTGCGGGGGGCTGGTGGTGGCAGGTCCCGTCTGCAGGTCACAGCAGTTGCTGCCGGCCCTGCCCCACTGCAGGCTCCTCTCAGTCCCACAATGGCTGCTCGTGTGTGCGCTGGGCCTCTCTCTCACGCCGGCGAGGCGTAAGCTTAGCCCAGCTGACTTGTGCCGACCCGGCACCGGGTGCAGCGTTTTATTATTGGGGTTGTATTTTTATATGTATTGGGGGGTTGGGGGTGTGTATATATATATATATATATATCTCTATATATATAGGCTGCTCCTTTCATTTGTCCTGGGCCCCATGATTTCTGTTGGCGGCTCTGATTGTGTGTGTGTGTCTGTCAACTGAAAAACACTATATGAACTTTAAAACAGTAAATCCTCTCGTAATTTAAAGTAAAAGTACTGTAAATTCAGCATACAAACAGAAATTACAACTCCTCTCCATTTCAGTCTTCCCACTTGCTCTTGTCCCCACCCCTCTGCCTTCTGTCACTCCCCTTGTAGCTAGAGACGTCTCCCAAACTCTAATTACAACTTTCGCTTGGGCTATGGAGACGGGAGACGGGAGACGTCATCTGTAGCCGGCACTATAAGCGCAGCCTAGAGACGTGGGAGGTCTCCAAGTTTCCTATTCACTTTTCAGAAACTCTTATTATTGTATTATTTATCTATCTATTATCTATCTGGTGGGTTTTTATTAAAAAAATATTGTACACAGTTTTGAGTAAGGGTTTTGCCATATCGCCTTCTTGTGATAACCGGCCGGTTATTAATCACTATGGGTACACCTGTCCCCATGGTGGTTTTATAGATTAAGGTTTTGTTTTGGTATTGTCCTCCCTGTTTATGTGTATTATTTGCTAGTCCCCCCCCCCCCCCTATTTGACCTTTATTTCTTTAGTCCAGCAGTCAGGGTTTCAGTCAGTTTTCTTGTTTATTATTTTTCATATGCTCATTATTTTTTTAAATATTTAGGACTCGGATACAATACCCTGAAGTATTGAATAATGCACATATTTATGGCCCATATTTGTGGTCAGCACCAACCTTTTTGACTCCAACATCAAGAAGAAAGTCTTCCAAATATTTAGATACATATAAATATATAATTTAATCACACCCCATAAGAAAACAAATGCTACACCTGGATGGTGAGATGCACCCAAGTTAGCAGTGTCACCGTATTGCCAACTTTTTGTTAACGGTGAGAGTTTGCTGGTCTGTACTTGAACGGTATGGATATTGCTACCGGCGGTGTTGAGTGTAGCAGTATATCACGGAGTGGTCATGTACTGTAGATGTTTTCAAGGCAACATTGTCTGTGTCCCATTTCAATGTTCCCACAATATATAACAGCTTGATAATACGATAAATAAATATTATGATAAAATAATTAGCCACCTCCACCTGCGTCCAATTCTGGCAAAAGTCAAAATAGCGATTACCAGGCCAATGGTTCGACGTGGCTTTAGAAAAAAGTAAAAAGATTACCAAGTTCCTTAAAAAGTACCTTTCTTTTTAATACTGTGTTGGTCGCTTCACATCTGGACCCGATCCTAGTTCATCTGTTTCCTGATATAAAATTATTTAGCACTTGCCCAAAATACTTTGGTAGTCAGACTGCGTAAGACAATACATAATACTGAGCTCACACACAGCTTAAAATGGTTATTGGCCCAAGAGGGTTTATAATGGCTTATTTCCCATAATTCCCTGAAAAAGGTCTTCTTAATGTCCACAGTTTTTGGTATAGTCTTTGGAGTTATAATATACAGCATTTGTGAGAGGGAAAAAAACCTATACAAAAATGTATATCGAAGTCAGTGATTCATGCTTCGTTTTATAAAGATTTCATGCATATAATCCCAAAAGTTTCCTTGGTCAGTTTCATTCCGATGGATCATGGCGGTCAGGGCTTCCGCCTGGTCAAGACTCTGCCAATAATCCTGCAGCCACATCTGTTTCCAACTGAAAGAAACCAACACAACGAGAACTATTAAGAACAGAGGAGAATACTAATTATTTCCCCACTAAACCAGGATGTTGTTACACTCATGAGAATTTTAGAAAAAAATAAAATAATAATAATATATTAATATATGAAAATGAAAGGAAATTGCAGACAAACTGTAAAACAAATAAATAAAAGTAAGATGCAGGAGAGAGAAAACATAGTGGTAACATCAGAGCCTTGGGCAAATCAGATTTAAATCCTATTATCAGTTCCTCGTGACCCCGGGCCAGGAGCAAAACTTTAGAATGTACGCTCTGTAAAACACTATATATATATATATATATATATATATATATGTGTGTATATATATATATATATATATATATATATATACACACACATACACATACATACACAATTATGCTAAACAATAGTGTTTACTTATTCAACAAAACATTTGCCCATAACAATACTTTGGGAACGATCATCTTGTTTTGGACGTGTGTCCTGCAATAACATGAGTAAGGGTGGCCCGTGTGTTTCAAACATCACCTATATTCATAAAGATGGGAACCAGTGTCAGAGTCTCTATAGCCATCTGTGACAATGGGAAAAGCGTACAGATGGGCACACGGAAGAACTGACTCTGTACAGTGACCAAGCTAATAAAGAACTGAAGAGTTAATATTAAAAGGTGACTTCCAGGTAACTAATATAACATAGGCATGGGGTTAGTGTAGTATATGGTAAAGACGGAATGTACCTGTCACTTTCTGGGAGCTCCTCAGCACTCCCCAGACCCGGCACTGGCATAGGGCAACCCATATGATTGTACTCAGCAATGTGTGGCTCTGGTGCTGGAGTTTTTCGATGTGTTTTTCTATGCTCCCTCTGTGCTGTGGTCCTAGCGTTCTCCTGATCACAGACAAAGCACTCAAACCCATTGAGATAATTGGGTATAGTCATGTCATTCACCCCCCATTCTCTCCTTTCAATGCTCCCCAGTAGGAATTTGTTGGTGGTTCCTCCAGGCTTCTTGTACTTCAGGTATTTCAGATACTCGTCGTCGTCTCCGTCCAGAGACGAGATGAACTCTGCCAGCTCCTTGGGAGAAGGAAAGTCATCGATCATTATAATCGAGAGGTTGTTGGGCATCCAATCCTTCACAGATGGGGAGCCTCGGTAAACGGGAATTGCTCCTAAATGCATTGGGCGCCAAAGCTTCTCTGTCAAATAGTCAGCACAGATGGCATTCTCCATGGCCAGGTGGAACTTATACCTGGCAGTAAATGCCATGAACTCTGGATCTTCAGTGGTGGCTGTTGATGTGTCCTCCAGCCTCTTGCTAGGAAAATGATGGTTGTTCAGGCACTGGCCATACGAATCTACCTGAATGACAAAAAAAGGCAATCATTAAAAAACAGTAAGAGTTGCAGCCTGAGCTTTAGAGAGTTATTTTATATGGTTCCATGTCTGTTGATTTATGGTGTTCTTAATGGACAAATATGAGTTCTTCAAATATGACATTTCAGTGTACAGAGGTTTAGAACAGTGGTGCCAGGCCTCAAGTCCTCCCAACACATCTTCAGGATATCACTGCTTCAGCACAGGTGGCTGAGTTGAAGACTGAGCAAGTGATTGAGTCACCAGTGCTGAAGCAGGGATATCCTGAAAGGGGAGTTGAGGACTGGAGTTGAGCACCCCTGGTATAGAAAACTCATAGGTTTTTTTTCTTTATGAAGAACTCCAAGGTACATTGCAATATATCACAACCTACAACATATCTACACTCTCCTGGATCATTACAACTTCTACAACTGTGGCCCATTTTGTTTGGTAATAAAGATTCTGCGTAAAGACTTATAGGCTGTGTCCATAGAGGGGGGAGCCGTGCTCGTCCGCGCTGATGCTGAGGCTCGTCTGTGCAATCAGGAGCGATTGCATGAACTAGCAGACGAGCCAGCGTGCGCGATCGGGAGACGGGGCATTGACGTCACTGGGCCAATAGCCCGCGAAGCCCCGACGTCAACATCAAGGCGCCGTTGACGCTGCTTCGCTGTGATTGTCGACTGAAAATCCCTGCGCCTCAGCACACCTGCGGAGGCTCGCGGGAGCCCCCTCTCAACACATCCTCATTGAGGATGACGGGGCTCATCGCGGAGCGTCCGCACGGCTCAGCGCTGACTGTCCTATGGACGCAGCCTTAGTTTTCCTGTGCTTTTGTTTGCATTTCTCTTGTGTCATGGTTCATTCGGTGTAATCCTGACCAAATCACTTTATTTCTACGCTGTTCAAGCTGCTTTTTGCAGGGATCGCTTAAAAAAAAAAAATTAAAAAAAGGCTTACTGGGGTGCTGAAATAGTGGAATACTGGAACAACAAACAACTACATTACTAATCATATCATGTGGCATCTATCCTGTTCTTTTCTTCTTTGCAAGTTACTACTGAAATGGGAATGATGTAATGTCGGGTATTTCAAAAGTGGAAATTATAGATGTGGAATTGAAAACGTAGCTACACGTAGCCAGCCTAAAAATCTTCCATCACAAGTGACATTACAGAAGTCCTAGATTCAACAAGTTTTATGTAATACAAATCTAACCAAGGTAAAATGACTTCATTGTGTAGTGCGGATTGCACAAAATTCTTACGTGCTGATTACCTGGATGTATTTCATAAGCTCCTTCACATATCTGTCTCTGTCTGATGGGACATCGCAGTGGGATTGCATGTACAATACAGGGGCATATCCATTCTTTCTCCATTGGTTTTTTTCAGCTAAAGGTACGGCTGAGTTCTGCAAGTAGCCAATGGTGGGCAACCACTGCAGAGTCAGGGGGTAATCGGACTCCCTTCTGAAAGTGGCAGTGTAATTAAAGAGCTTGATCCCTGGCAAATGTGACAGGACGTAGTTATTCATGGGAGACTCCTCGTGAAATAGCGCCCACGTCTGATGGGACAGCCTGGGGAGGGGTGCTTCATAGGCCCTGAAGTCTGTCCCATAAAAGATGATAGACTTAGTCCTCTTGTGAAGTTTCACCCTCTTATTTTTGGTGACCAAACAAGAGCTGAGAGGGCAGTTGATCCGCTCAGTCGCATCTGGGAAATGAGGAAAGAGGTTTTCACTCCACCAAAGGAGTATTGGCAGCTCTTTGTTGCTTCTAATGTCGTTGTTGCCAGGACCCCGGTAAGAGTCCACGGCCAGAGTCCCCAATTCCATTGCAGAGAAGGCGTTAGAGGGTCCCCAGTACTCAGACATCATGCTCTCTTCTGGGAACTCCCTCGTTTCCCCTGAGCTATGCTGGCTGTGACCTGGCAGCCATTCTTGGTTCATATCTTCCATACCTGGGTCAGGCCAAACTACCCCCTCTCCCTCTGGGCTCATGTCCCCCATATACCCCAGAGCATCGGGTTCCCCCTGTCTGGGTTCCGCCAAAGCAGAGACAGGAGTCAGTAAACACAAGGCACACAGTGCAACACAGTAACTAAGTAAGTCATATGTTTTATATTGCGGGAGATCTACAAACCTAGATGACATCCACCCCAAAGTCCAATCAGTATAGGGCAGCAGATAACCTCTGATCTCAGATGTAGTTTCTGGCCCATTCCCAGTCTTTGCTTCTGCACCTCTGACACGTTGCTTACTTGTATTCTCTGTAGAAGTATTGCCATAGAGATCGCTCCTGTGACATGTGCATTCAGTCCCAACACCAATTCCTGTGCAGGGAGCCGCGTTCTGCATTCTAGAGCCAGCGCTGCTTGCAGACTTGAAGTGTGTCGCTGTTTCCATCACTAGAGCTGCATCCTATCTCCCCTGCATGCAGTTACAGAGGGATACACTGTATCCCGGCAGGATGCGATCTCCTGGCAAAGCTTCCTGCCTGTGTGGCTGAGTAGGGAGGAAGCTTAAGCCTGCAACAAGCCAATCTCCCTTTTTTTTTTTTTTTTTTTTTTAATCAAACTTTATTAACATGAGCCTTACACTGCATTACAAGTATTAAATGGAAAAGAAGAAACTGAGGTCGTGTTAAATGTCATTTATACAAACTAAATGTTGATGAATCTCCAGCCACTCAAAGTTGAACATGTGGTCCATTTTTCATAGCACAGACCAACGTTTTGACCTTTAAGGAGTGTAATATAGTTATTAATATTAATAGCTTGCGCGTCTATTAGAATTGGCTGTGTTAGCCAGACGTTTCTGTACTAGGGACGTGCGCGCGTACGGGCGTGAGCAGTGGCGAGGCAGACCAGGGAAATGACAATAAAATTGTAGTTCTGCGCTGCTGTCACGCCGCAAACCAATCACAGCGCGGCCCTAACGATGTGCCGTCAGAGTCACGCCCCCTAACCACACGCATCACCTCTTGCACCCTAACAATTAAACGCGCACGCCACGTGCAACACCGGGTGCGCAAAAGTGTCTACTATATAACAAGCCTTAGGAAGGACCTTAATCTAGGTAACTCATGGTCTTTGCTATGTGGATCAAATATTCAACTTGAAGATTCGTCAATATTGATCTGTATGGGACAGGTGACTTTATTGTCTTCACTGGAGCACCCGGTAACTTCACTCTTTTACTTTGTGTATTGATCATGTTTTTTGATCTGGTTGTCGTCTTGGTCTTTCAATCTCTCTTGGGATCCAGTCGAATATCATCTTTGTCCAACAATGGTCATTTCTTCTTGCGGTATTTCCAGCTCACCGGCATTTTAATTTCGTTACCCTTGTGATGATGTCACAGACTATTCATTGGTTTCAAACCCATTCTGTTTACGGTCTCTTCGGGGAATACCCAGCAGATATCTCTCCATACTTCTTGAAGATGTCTGAAGCGTCTGAATTATCTTCGCATTTAGGATCCAAGTTTCACATCCATATGTGAGCATGGGCAGAATATACTGTTTGAACGCTTTCCTTTTGAGGCATAGTGGCAGGATCCTTTGAAAGATAGCAATTTCTTTCAAATGCACTTCATTATATTGTGGCAGGTCGGCCTCGCGGCAGGGTCAATAAGACGCTAAGACACCGTGTAAAGCTTAACTGTAGATGTTTATTATCCAGCAAACAAATAAGCATCATGTGCACTGTCCCTTTAAGAAAACCAAATCATATAAATAAACACCTATTCCCTTTAGGGAAAGCCAACTATACCATAGCTTTCGCCCTCACTAACTACATGGCCAGCTAAGCTGGTGGCCATGCCAAAAACATGCCCTGGCATATGCCACGATGTAACACAGTCTCTGCATACAATAATAAGGGTTTTGCTTATCTTAGTCCTTTTTGTAGCAGACGCCCCTGCTTCAGCACGGTCTCTCCTCCTTTCATCCTAGGGGAACTCAGCCCCACGTTGAGCCCAGAGAAACTCCTCTGTAGGTCCTCTATACCAGCTTCCGCAGCTGGAGAGCACGTCTATCTCCGCCCTTCTCTCGGGAAAACAGTTTCTCTGTCTGGCAGCTTCTTGTGTCTTTTAAAACACTCCCTCATTCAGTTAATTCAGACCAGGCTGATTAATTAGGCAGCAGCTGCATTAGCCATTCCAGTGAGGATTAACTCTCTGTGAGCAGGAAAAGTACATTTACTGCACTGTTCCAGCACCTAGAGATACCTGATGGTATCACAATATATATAACATTATCTATTCTCTACGTTTCGTCTCTCAACAGAGTTGGCCCCACTAGGCTTCCACTTGCCCCCTGACGGCACCAGAGGTTCACTACACTTGATTCTCAGGGTTTTTCTAGAGATCACAGGGCAGGGGTTAGAATATAAGTTGGTTCACTGTAGTTGTAATAATAATAATAGCATGTTCTTGTATAGCGCTGCATTTTATACGTAGCGCTTTACAGAGACATTTTGCAGGCACAGGTCCCTGTCCCAGTGGAGCTTACAATCTATGTTTTTGGTGCCTGAGGCACAGGGAGATAAAGTGACTTACCCAAGGTCATAAGGAGCCGACACCGGGAATTTAACCAGGCTCCCCTGCTTCAAACTCAGTGCCAGTCAGTGTCTTTACTCACTGAGCCACTCCCTTGTAGTGTTGGTGCTCTTGCTAAAGGCGGCATTGGGAGCCGAAACGTAGAGAATACATTTCACCTGGTACACATTGGAGTGTGTGTTCCCATTTTCTTTCTTTGTGCTGCTCTGCTGACTCTTGGACAGTATGCACCATTGAAGATCTACATCAATCAAGTGAGTGCTCTGTCTCTTACAGAGACAGACACGTTTGAAGTTGTGAGCAACAGAAAGCTCAATATGCAAGTGAAAATAGATGTACTATGACTTTTGGAGGTTGGATTCCAGGACATACATCCCCTACACTAATCTCTCCAGGTCCACGCACAAATCATTGTATGAGCATATCCAAACATGTTTAGCTGAATACAGTCCTCCTACTTACACAAAAATATTTTATATGCAATTATCAATGTAATTGTAATAAACATCCCCCCCAAAAAAATTATTTAATTAGTAACATACTATTGTAGCCCTCCGTTCCCAGCTTCTAGTGAGATTATTTGGGTGTGTTATGTATGGCTACTTCGCATGGGTTACTTTTCAGGGGCTAGATTCAGGCAGCTGGGTGATGAGGTAGCAAGGTTGTAAAATAATGGGCACCAGAAACTTTTGTAGTACAACTGTCATTTAGTAGTGTCTCTAAGCACAGGGACTAATCATACACATTTTGACAATGTTGCACTGTATTTTATATCAGACATACATAAATATGGTTCTTCCATCAGTGCCCACTCTTAACACTTGAATGGAAGTATATTTACTTAGTTGCTCTACATAGATGTGGGACCTGGCCCCCCTTGTTACTTCGGGATATCATTGGCATTAATCCAATTTTACTAGGCCCCATACGGGAGTCCTGGTGGATCTTTCTCACGTGACATGATACCTTTGGCCTTTTTAGGAATTGCCACTTCCATACAGACTGATAAGGAATATTCATGTAGATCTGCGGTTAGAGCTGATCCGCCAACACCCAGGAGCGCTCTTTCCTGAAGCCCTTTGTGGTGTGCCGTATTCCCTTTCCTGTAATATTCAGGGCTCCGTTCCTTCTTTTGGGGATCCTTACTTAAAAGGTGCTGTCCCTATCTACAACATAAACAGGGGGGCCTGGTCTGTGCTATTACTTTATAAACATCACTTATCTAATCTCCCCAAGGCTCCTCACCTCTTGTCCTCCTGGAACATAACCTTCTCGAACTTTCCATTCCCTTTATATACTCTCCATAATGTCATGATCCCATGACGACACAGGGTGGGATCTGGTACACACTTACCATACTAGTAACCTTTAAAGTGGGGGAGGGAGAGGGTGTGTTACACTATGATAGTAGCAGATTACATCAGTCGCCTTGTTCTCATTTTTTTTAAATGTTATTTTTCCATCTCATCAGCTTTTTATTTCACAGGGTTGAAATTTAGAGACATTTGGCAAACTTGTTTGCTTAATGCAGGGGTGGCCAACTCCAGTCCTCAAGGGCCACTAACAGATCAGGTTTTAAGGATATCCCTACTGCAGCACAGGTGGCTCAATCAGAGGTTCAGTCTTCAACAGAGCTTTTAATTTTGGGGCTAATGTCATTATTTTCTACACAAAAAAAAGGATATGATAAAAGTGTCAAATTACTATTCGCCTCTAGGTACAAAGTCTTCTGATAAATACAAAATATTACTGAAATGTATTCGGTTATAATGGAAATATTAAGCCTCATATTTAACCCAATATAATATATTAGTATATTAAACACATGACTAAAAAGAGATGACTTCAGTGCTGCACTTTTGAAGCAGCAATCCCCCTAAAACAGGTGTCTGCAGCCTCAAGAAAGACGAGCCATTGTATAAAAAAGTATTTCTCCAAAATATTCCGAGAGCCCCAACACATGCATGAATATTGCACTCCCACAAACATATATACTGTGCACACACTAATAGGTATATACCGTATAAGCATGAACATACGACAAAATATGTGGGGGAATAAAATGCATCTCACAATGAGTCCCTTTATTTTTTTTTTTTGTGCAAAAGTTTGTCATTTACAAATACACAATACATACACGACCCCCCCTCAGATTTTAAATATAAAAACAGCCTCAAAAAGTATGACGAGGTCTCTTAAATTAAAAAAATGCAACAAAAGATTAGCGTGGACTGCTGCTTTAATGCTTGGAGTGCCAGAGGGGCTACAGTACCACGGCCCCTCTGACCACGACCGCTGCTCTGAAGCAGTCATGTGATCACTCAGTCACGGATGAAGATGTGATTTTGGGCAGCAGGTCACACTGCCTTTCTCCTTACCGGCACCACTGAAGATATTTCCATTGAAAGGACCAGGAGATTGATCTGGTGAGAGCAGTAGTTCCTGCAATGCGTGGATTTATAAGTCACTGATGAAGGAAAAGGAGCCACCCCCCTTTCTGTTCCTGGTCAGTGTAGATCGCTCTTCACGAGCTAAAACAAGCAGGATTGTTTTTGATGGGGCACCTGGAGTGCCAGACCCCATGACATAGTAGCTACATCTTGGGGCACTCAAAAGGGGTTAACACTAGAAAAATCTCACCCATTCATTTGGAACAGTCAAGTTTACGTCGTTGGAATCATTCTTACAACCAGTGGGCTCCCAGAAATTAAAGGGCTGCTCATTTTCATCATCGTTGCTCTTCTGTACACTAAAACTGTGTCAACCATTGCTGTTCATTATGCACCACAGCATTATGCTGATAAACTAGACCAAGAGTGGTTAACTCGTTCTTAAGGGCCACCAAACAAGTCAAGATTTCATATATACTTGCTGCAGCACAGGAAGCTCAATCAGTGGCTCACTCATTTTGACTGAGCCACCTGTGCTGAAGCAGGGATAACCTGAATCCTTGACCTGTTGAGTGGCCCTTTAGGACTGGAGTTGGCCAGCCCTGAACTAGACCATGATGTACCTTTCTCTGTTACCACAGGTTTAGTGAATACAGCGACTAGCCGCCAATATATTAAAGGGGTAAGAGGCTTCGGCACTGTGTCTGAACCAGGAAGAGGAGGACAGGTACATTGTGGAGAAATGACAAGTGATTATTTGCTAAAGAAATAAGGCCACCAACATTAGTTTTCTGTAGACGAGGGGAAAGGAATGACCAATGTCTTGGCAACGATGGCCGTGTGTACATCAAACCAATAGTGCAACTTCCTCTTGCGATTGTGTATAGCTGCATCGTAAGCAGAATTACATTTGGCCATCACAAATAGAACTAAACCCAACCACGTTATTGCAGATGATCGCTGAAAACTGCTGATCAGAACAAGGCGGCATTCAGAAGTTTGAGCATTTGCTTGTTTTAACAAATGTTGCTGAGCTTCGACCTTGAGCAAAGTACATAAGAAGAGAAGTGTGAAATGTTTACTTAAGTTCCCGATGCAGGTGAAACTTGCCTATTTGGTTTTGCAAAAACCTGCAAATTTTGCACAACAAAACGTTTAGTCAAGCATTTAAAAGTCAATCTGCTAGGCCATATGCTTCTTTGTATACAGCCATGTTTGCTACATTATGTCACAGGAGTCGAAATCGACAACATTTTTGGCAAATAATTTTGCACTATGACTTTTAGAAGCATCATATCTACTCTTAAAATAAAGTCTCAACATTCAACAAATCTAGGCGTGTCAGTTTTAAAAACACAATTTAGATTATTCCCCAGTATTACAATACCTGTTTTTACTCTTGCCTCCATATAACATTGCCACCCCCCCCCAAAAAAAGTGTTCAAAACACAAGGGGGAAAACAAAAAAAATTGGTTTATCTGTTCACAAGCAATTCACTAAAATACATCTTAATTTATTTTATTTATTTCTTTACAAATTAAAAGATTCATTGGCAAAAACAAACACGAGTGAAGAAAAGATGTGAATATATGTATATAATTTATAGTTTCCCTGTTCAAATCAACACAACAGATAATACTAAGCATTAGTATCCAAAGTCGGTCAAGGCCTCTTTATTATGAGGTGTTTCTAGGTGTTTTCCTTGCTTGTTAGAAGTGAAAAAATACTGACAGTTGGCTACTTTAAATTATTCTCCATGGGAAGATGAATGAGCTACAGCCGAGGCTCCCGATGAAGGTTCTCCATCTGAGGTTGCAGTGAAGGTCTCAGAAATCATTGCCCTTCCCTTTTAGCAAAGTGAAAATGCAGGGCAGGCGTAGGTAAGAAATAAAAGGCATGGAATGCTAAAACGTAAGGCTACTGCACAGTTATGTCTAAAGACCTTATGCAACATCGCCCGAAGTGGCCGATCGCATGGCTATTGGCTCACAAACCTCCCACTGAAATCAGATTTCGGCTGGTAACAGCGACGCCACTTCACACTATGTTGGATCACACCGTAATTTTACCACACTTGCTTTTATGACCAAGATCTCCCACTTAAGAGACCCATCTTAATATGCAAAATATAGCTAGTACATGTCAAACCATGTCCCTGCTTACCCTCAATGGTACTGACCAACTCGATACATATTGCAAGAGAGCGAAAGAACATCTAGTGTTAAAAAGGAGTCTAGCCATCCTTCATGAATTCCCTGATCCTGCTACCCCCTACCCCCAAAAATAAAACAAAGCCCTTTAAAGTCTGAAAATCCCAAACATCTGGTTTCAGGAGCTTTAGTGCTGGTGACTTCTCTTCTGTGTAGGAGCACATACTGACGTCACGATGTCCTGAGGTACTTGTATGTCATTAGACGGAGTACAGGTCGTGTTTATAATAAATATAACAGGAGAATAAAATATCAATTAGAAATCATACTCAATGTTTCGCTGTGGCCTCCTGTGCTGTCTAAGGGTATACAGTGGGGTAACCCTTTCCCCCTGGATCTCAGTTCTATATTTAAACGTAATACTTTTGCATATAAACCTATACACTAATTGAACCATGCATCAAAATTTCCAGTTACTACAATTTTGTTACCAACAGGGTTGCTTGGACCAGGCATAGTTACCACTCTGACCAAGTAAACCTGGTCAATAGGGATTTAATGTTGTTAGAACTTTGATGGGACTGGAAAGTTAGAGTGAGGGACATGGATGGAACCGGTAACCATGATGGACGATGCAACAAGTCATGTTTGTAAACTAGTCTTGTCAAGAACAAATGATATGGAAGTCCAAGAGAACATTAAAGATGGATGATTTAATTCTGTATAGAAAAATAAAGTATTGTCAGCAAGCCATCTTTGAGCGGGGGTAAATCATTTTCTACTAACACGAGAACATGACAATCATTTATAGCTGAATTAAACTTTCAAATCCCAAATCCCCTTTTCCAGTGACTATTTGTTAAAGTTTTAACAGTAGGACGATTCTTTACAAGTTACACCTAAACAAAGGATCTTTTTGTTAACGGTTCTCATGACGAGGTGAATAAAACAAAGGGGGGAAAACAAAAAAAATGTGTCCCAGGCACAAGTTCAAAATGTTATTTTTGTCCTAAAAGCATATCACAGGCAAGTGAAATAGAAATGTTTTGATCTTTTTATATGCTGTCCCCAGCCAATCCATATGCCACAAGCAACATCCCTTTTCCATCTCTCAAAGTTAGCCCAACACATGTAGGACATTGCCAGTGTATTTTTAAATTATCTCTCTTCTGAGCCGAGAATCTACATTCATTGAGACAGGATTAGCGAACAATGGGTTTTCCTTTCTTTAAAAGCTTTTGAGAATTTCCAGGTACGATCTACTTAACAAAAAGGGACTTTTTTTTGGTTTTTGAAAACCATTACATGGTATTTTCAGCCTCTTCCTAGAAGTAGGTTTTAGGGGTGGCCGCTCTCTCTGTGTGGGATGTGTAATTAAGGAAGCTGGAAGGAAAAAAAAATCAAAAAAAAAAATTGTATTCATTTTCCTGCTCTCCTGGTTGTGGTAGCAGAGTTATTAGACCAAGGTCATTAGTGAAACAGCACAAATGTCACCGAGGGAGTGTACCACCAGCTCTTCTGTCTAACTTAGTAGTTGTCGGATCTCCTTGTGCATGTGACAGAGGAAGTCTACATATGAAGCTCCCCCATTGAGGTTCTTGTCTTCTACCAACAAGTGTTTGAAGAACATCTCAAGCTTGTCATCTTGTTTCACAATCATCAGCTGAGGAGGAAACAGAATAATGAGAAAACAATAAAATCCTGCATCCTACAAAAGATCCCTTTTCCTTTTTAAAGTCCTACTACGCAATACATTCCTGTGGCTGCGCCCTTTTGTGTGATGTCACTGTGTGACCCGCGAGAGCTCGTACAGCCAGAGCCGCTGCGCCCTCCCCCCCCCGCCTCTCTCACAAGTTTATTGATTTTCTGACAAGGACAGGGTGGGAAAAGGGAAAAGACAACCGTTGACTGAAACACTTCCCCATTCAGAGGCCCCATGGAATTTCAACTGTTCAACTACGTGGGATTGCACCTTTTAGAGAAAGTTTTCTGCAGTGATTCAGAAGTAACGATCATAACCTGTAAATCCGGTCTTACAATAAATATGGGAACTGGTCTCCACAGTGAAAAATGCCATTGGGAGCCGAAAAAAAAATGGAAAGTGAAGGCCTTGTGTTTGAGTGCCAACACCATAATGTAATTCATGAAGGCTTCTCCTGTTTGTCCCCTAAAAGTCATCACAACCTCAAAAAAACGTAAAGTTTGTAAGGCTATTAAGACGATACAACATTCTTTCCCGTTTCAGGATTTGTATTTCATTACCTTCATGTAACGCGGTCTCTGTGCTCGGAACATTGTGATAATCGCTTGCATTTTGTCTGAAACTGGATTATCCAGGACTAGCAGTGCACTCTAAAAGCAGAAAAACAAAACAAGTTTAAAAGAAACTTAGTCCAATATTGGTTAGTTTAAGTAAAAACAACAGATGTATGCATGTATATCTTTATTTATATAGCGCTCACAGTGTATTCAGCACTTCAAACGATACAATACACAGAATTATAACACAATAAATGCAAACAAAATCAGACAATAGGAAAGGAAATCCCTGCCCCGGAGAGCTTACAATCTAAGTGGTATGATGGGAGAGTTACAGAGACAGCAGGTGAGGGAATAAGTGCAGTAGATGGGAGTGCTTGGCCACAATGGTTGGTAGGAGCGACTGTGGGCGTGAGACAGTAGCTAATGCGTCTAGGCTAGTGTATGTATTTATTTTTTATAAAACCTTTTTGGTTAAGGAACCCTATAATTATAGTGTGACATTTTGGGAAAACTCCAACCCTCTCTAATAGCGCGTCTGAGATCAGATGCATTGTAAATAATTCTGTAATTGGGTCAATTTTCAGATGACCTGAAAATTGCAGGGAACTCAAGGGTTTCTATGAATCCCTGTAGAAAAATACTGGTCTAGGCTATTAAAATGTTTGATTTATGAAGTGCGTTTTTAGCTTTGACTTAAAAAGGTGGAGAGAGACGGTGCTTGGTGTATACCGAGTGTAAGGGAGTTCCATACATAAGGGGCATTGATGGAAAAAGTTTTAAGGAAAGAGCCAGAGATGAGCACGAACATAATAAGAGATCAAAGCGGATATGTAGGAGCAGATTACTGGAGAGCCTTGAAGGTAAGGAGGAGAACTTTGTCGGTGATCTGAAATTTGATGGGAAGCCAGCAGAGGGATTTAAAGAGGAAACGAGCAGGGACTGTTCTGGGAGAAGGTGAAAAGATTTTAGCAGCAGAATATTGGGTAGATTGCAAAGGAGAAAGATGCGAGACAGGGAGACTGTTAGCAGAATATTACAATTATCCAGAAGGGAGAGGATAAGGGCATGCGTTAAAGTTTTAGCAGTAGTGTGACAGTGGAAAGGGCAGATCTTGGCAATGTTACAGAGAAGCAACAAATCTTAGCAATGGCGTGAATGTTACATAGTTACATAGTAGACGAGGTTGAAAAAAAAAAAAGATATTCGTCCATCAAGTTCAACCTATGCTAAATTTAGACAACAGATACTTTATCCTATATCTATACTTCCTTATTAATCCAGAGGAAGGCAAACAAAAAACCCCAGTCATAACATCCAATGATATCTCACAAGGGGAAAAATAAATACCTTCCTGACTCCAAGAATTGGCAATCGGATTATTCCCTGGATCAACGTTCTTCCCATGTTTATTTGGTATATCCCTGTATACCTTTCCTTTCAAAAAAGATGTCCAACCTTTTTTTTGAACAAATTTATTGTATCTGCCATCAGTCTCCATGAGTAATGAATTCCACATTGTAACTGCCCTTACTGTAAAGAACCCTTTCCTTTGTTGCTGGTGAAATCTCCTTCCCTCCAACCTTAAGGGATGTGAACGGTGAAGTTCAGGGAAGAGTCAAAAGTCACACCTAGGCAACAGGATAGATGGTAATACCGTTTGCCGTGATAGAAAATCGGGATATTAAACCAGGAGGAGGAAATACGAGGAGTTCCGTTTTAGACATTAAGTTTAATGCGGGGGAGGGAAAGTGCCAGGGGACAAGGAGGAGTTATAGATATGGGTGAGGGTGGGGACTAAGAGGAACAAGGATTCTGCCCCTGCGTGTCTCCTGAGCTCTACCACAACCATCTCCTTTCCCCCCTTTCGCCTTAAACCCTATTCCCTCACTGCCCCTGCCCTTTTTTTGAACAAATTTATTGTATCTGCCATCACAGTCTCCATGAGTAATGAATTCCACATTTTAACTGCCCTTACTGTAAAGAACCCTTTCCTTTGTTTCTGGTGAAATCTCCTTTCCTCCAACCTTAAGGGATGTGAACGGTGAAGTTCAGGGAAGAGTCAAAATTCCCTAACATTCAGTATACGCCTAGCACCATCAAGACAAACCTGAAAAGCCAACTCTTACATGAAGCATCCCAATAACCTGAACTCATGGCTACTTTCCCAGTCACTCCTATCGAGCACTGCCATCTACTGCACTTATTCCCTCACCTGTCTCTAGGTTTCCCAACATACCACTTAGATTACAAGCTCTCCGGGGCAAGGATTTCCTTATTAATAAAATGTTTTACCAGGAAGTAATACATTGAGAGTTACCTCTCGTATTCAAGTATGTCCTGGGCACAGAGTTATAATGACAAATACATGGTTATAAATACATAGTTACAACGAGTGACTTTGTTGCGCTTATTGTATTATAAATCCCTGTATTGTCTTTGTAAAGTGCCGAGTACATTGTGGGCGCTATGCAAATAAAGATATACATACATATGGTGTAAGGTAATGGGAACGAGAGGGCATGTGGGTGAAGGGGAGAAGGAAATCGGCTTAGAAATGTCCAACTCTGTAACTGGAGAAAGGTATTCAAGAGTGGAAGGAGGTAGTTGCGATAGCAGAGAGGAGGGGGATGGGACAGAAGGAATTGTGGATTCCAGGTGGAAATTACTTATGATAACTCAATGAAATAGAACCAAGTTGCACATAAAATAACTAAAAACATTGACTATTAATAAAAAATTGTATTGCAAGAGTTTCATTTTGCAAGGCAATTCCTTTCAGACACTAAATGGCTGAATTACAGAATACAAAACTGAAATGATTAGGCTACGGCCCCAGACACTCCGCGCACGCTGGAGTCAGAGCCTGGCGGCGCGTGCACCGTGTCAAGCCGCGATCTGTGGTCTGAGGGGAAAGACAAGATTGCGACGGGGACGGGACGGCCATTACGTCACGCGGCTGGTTCGACCTCATTGACTGAACCGCCGCCGTGACGTGGCCAGCACTCCGTCGCCACTAGTAAAGACAAAATACATGTCTTTAAAAACTGTGGCTGCGCATTGCGATCTCTACACGCGCACGCTGGCAGGTACTGGGCCCGGCCCCATTGAGGGGCGCATCTTCTTCCCGCAGCACACGCTGCAGCTGACACTGGGGACCTAGCCTTACACGAGTCAACTCTATGATGCCTGGTCATGATCTGCCCTCCTATTGTCTCTGTATGTTCCTCCTACATACCAATTAGATTGTTAGCTCCTTGAAGCAGGGACTCCTCTTCCTAAATGTTACGTTTGTCTGAAGCACTTATTCCCATGACCCGTTATCTGTATTTGTTATTTATATGATTGTCACGTGTATTACTATTGTGAAGCGCTATGTACATTAATGGCGTTATATAAATAAAGACATACAATACAATCTCAGCTCATTGGTTAAACATCTCTTCTGAATAACAAAAAAAACCTATGTATTTTGCTTGTCCATACCAAACCAATAGCTTTAAGATTTAATCAGAAGATTGAACAAAGCTATATACAGCTAGCTATTTTTGGCAACCATTAACACATTTAAAATGATATTATCTAATTTACATAGACAAGTATTACATGAAAAACAATGTTTCCAAGACAAGTAAAAAATGAAAATGTACATCACCCCAACCTAAACATACAAATACAATAGGCCATTGCAAACACTCACCGTGCTACAGTCAATTTGGCTGAAAGATGATACTCCAAAGAGGTTTTGGATCAGGGACTGTTGCACATTCGCACCGACCCATACAAATAAATTCAATCCATTCTCAAGAAGGTACACTTCCCCCTTGGACAGGCGCTCTTCCGACGAACGGATAGCTACAGGCAAGGGCTCACTGTCAGGGTCCACATTGGACTGTTGAGAAATAAGAAAGAAAATGATCTTTAGACTACAATGTGTAGTGTAAAGGTAGAATATTGAAAGTAGTATTAATAATAGTATTTGAAAGAGAGATAGAGATATATATATATATATATATATATATTTTTTTTCTCCCTCACACTGTCACTATGTGACAACGTGGTTTCTTAACCCGGAAACAGAGTCCGCTTTCATTTCCCTTCAGTGCATAACATGTGCAGATCAAGACCTGCACTCCTATGATATCCAGATGAAAATGAGCCCTCTGCGGCCATGACACAGCCACATCATGGGGCCACTGGAGGGCCAGACCCACGATGTAGTGACTATGTCTTGGGGCAGACAAAGGGTTAAACTAGACTGAGGCGCTCAGGTGATGCCTAACCTAGCAAAGCGTGCAGGAATGCCATGAGTTTTACTTATGGCTGGATACCAACAATCTAGGAAGAGAACATGCAGCTCCGATTGTTTTATTAGGAGAAACACTTACGAAGGGCAGAAGCCTGGGGTAAAAGAAGACATTTGTATCTGCAACATCCATGGATGAGACTAGCTGGCGGATGTAGGCCCGGTCGTCAATGGTCACCTCTTGACCCGACTGCAGCACATCACTTTTGAGCACACAATTCAGGTAAACAGGAAGCAGCTTCATGCATTCTGGGAGTATGAGCTGATAGAAGCAAAAGAAAGTATAACGACCAATGCACTTGACCTGTTCACAGTATTTTCCACGACTGGAGGTATTAGGCCCTTTTTTTCTAATAAACACAGAAGTTGTGTACTAAATTATGCAAGCTCGCCATGCGAGTTCACTGCCAGAACAGCAATAATCACAACAAAATGGGCACTCAATACAATATTATAATTTTATAGCACAACAGAGAAAGAAACACACAAACTGTCTAACTGGACCTTAAAATGTTGAGTGAAAAGGTTATTAACGTAGTGACTAGATGGCCCACACTTGTGTATGTTTGCGTTTAACACGTGTTGGTTGGGTGTTTTACACACCAAGAGTCACTAAATATCAGCTCATTCAATTCAGTAATGCAACATTGAGCTGGGAGTACACATCTTCCACTATGTGAAGATTGCTTGCGTTCTTGTTGGGCAACAGTCAACAGAAGTAGCATATAGACACTATGTATAAGAAGATACCTGGCCAGCAGATGAAGGGCTTGCGCAGTTCTTCCGATAACAGGCCAGGATCTGTGCGCACTGACTGATTAGAGAGTCACGTACAGTCTTTGTTGGATTGCTCATAACTCCACGGTAAGCTAAAGAGATAGGGAAAGAGGTTAACTATATTCGAGTGCTCACAACCAATAACAAAGAAATAGAACATAGCATATTGTTATAGAGGTTGGGATCAGAGCAGTAAGGACAAATAATAACATCACAAGTGGAAGGGAAGTACCGGGGAAGTCTGGTACTTATTTGTCATACTAAAGCAAGGGAGTATGAAATGAGGGTATTGAATGTGTCCTTGAAAAGGATTAGAGTGCACTACTCAGAACGCCATTTGATTCAAAAGCACATTGTGTTACATAAAGCACTACTCTGGAACAGGGGTGGCCAACTCCAGTCCTCAAGGGCCACCAACAGGCCAGGTTTTAAGGATACCCCTGCTTCAGCACAGGTAGCTCAATCGACTGAGACACATGATTGAACCATCAGTGCTAAAGCAGGGATATCCTTAAAACCTGGCCTATTGGTGGCCCTTGAGGACTGGAGTTGGTCACCCCTGCTCTTGAATGAATAAGGGTAATAAACACAAGATTTCCAGCCCTGCTGAGGCTTCTATTTGCATAGTAAGGTCTAAGACTGCCTCTACTATTGCCCAATGGAACAAATGATAATGGCGATATAGAGCCACAGAGTTCATAGTGTTCGGTAAATCCCTACTGGATGTAATTCTTAACATGTCAGGAAGTGTCTAACGAGATATCGAAGGCTAAAGATTCGATGGAGAGTAAGAGGAGAAGGCCATGGAGCCAAGCCGCTTCTAGGCAATAAGCCCTTACCAAACTTCGCAAAGTAATTGATGAGTGTGTCGGTCTCGCAGTTTCGGTACAGATCAGCCAGCTGAGTGCAGCAATTCAGGGCCATGTTGTGAACGCGAAGTCGACGCTGGCCCCCGCAGCTGGTGTACAGCACAGCACACTGTGACAAAGCAAGAAGATACACAACCGTATAACAAATATTACAATACAGAAATTATCGGAAGGATAATAGGAAAAAGAAGATCTAGAGTCGATGTGAACATGAAAGACAAAGGGAGTCAGACTTAGGAAGTAATCAGAAAGTATGTTTTAAATTTGCTCCTATTTTAAGAATTCTTGGCTGAAACCAGTAGATGGATTTCACACTAGGGTCACTTTTCTCATTCGTGGACATCAAGGAAGAGAACTTTGGTCTGGTAATGGGGTAAAGGGTTTTTTAAAAGTTTCTTGTAACTCTTAAGAGTTTCATTTGTACAAAACCCCAACCATACTTTTTAAAATTCAATGACAAGACTTTAAAGTACTTAAGATAAAAGGTTGCTGGTCACCATGTTCTTTATTAGAATGAATATACCCCCAATATAATGCCATTATGTAAATATAACTTGCATGCATATAATGCATCATTACTGGATTCAAGACTGTGGGTGGAATATCAGTGCACTAGGTTTATATGGTACAGTGTACATATTACATAACAGGAAGAATATTCATAGTGGCACTTGTGTTCACCTGAAGGAGGGCACCACTGTCTTCACTGAGCTTGTCATCATGTTTGAACTCCACGGTGACTGTTTTATCACAGTCCAGCCCTGCTAGCTCCACATCCGTTGTATTGCTCATGTAAAAAGCACCAAAGAAGTCAGTTGCCCGGATGCCTGAAACAAGAACAAAATAAATGATGCTGTGAGCTGTTTCAATGTGTATGTGTATGTGTATTTGCAGGATTAGACATTTTCTGCTGTGTATAAGGTCTTCAGTATTTCTAATCATCTGCAGGAATATAATGTGTCAATTGTAAGATGCGAGTATAGCACAATGAATGCCAAAATGTACACACAGTCAAACTATGCTTTGCAAAAAGAAGATACCACATATAGAAATTTATATTAAAGCAATGATAAAGTTGGTCAGGTAAAGACAATTAGGGAAGCGTGTGGATAAATCACATGCATTGCCACTGTAAATGTGTTATCACCCCCATTTCCTGTTTCAAGGTACTATTCTCTGTGAAAGTAGTGGGTTGAAGGAGCGGGTCAGTGAGTAAAGGCACTGACTTATAATCACACTGAGTGTGAAGCAGGGGAACATGGTTCAATTCTCAGTGTCCGCCCTTTCTGACCTAGGGCAAGTCACTTTATCTCCCTGTGCCCCAGGCACCAAAAACAGATTGTAAGCTCGTCTGGGCAGTGCAGTGTCTGCAAAAAAATCTACGTGCTGTGTGCAGTATACTGTAGTTGTAAAGCGTTGAGTCCCATGGGAGAAAAGGGCTATATGAAATAAAGTTATTATTAATAAGTATGACAATAATTACTAATGCAAATTGCACAATGGCCACTGTATACATTGGTAATGTCCTCTGGCTCCTGATGGTTTGGCCTCCACCAGCTTTAAGGAAGTTACATTGGGATATGCGCATATAGATTGATAAAAGATAGTCACCAGTGCTAGTCCTGACCCTCATCACAGCATCAAATCCAATCTCTTTCTGCACATCTCGGCGCAAGTCGTTCAAGAATCGCTCCTTATCCGTTTCTAGCTACAGAGGAGAAAAGGGAAAACGTATAAAAGCTGAATGACATCAAATGTATTTCTTTACTTGTAATCGTTCACACCCTAAATGCAGGAGAGTCAGACGACAGTGAATTCCTAGTATGTTGCATGGAAGGTGCATGAGTGTGCATGGGTCTCAGGCACTGACAGGTTGCAGGACAAAATGTACAAATGGGGTTCCCAGTGCCAGCCTCCTATAAACCTTATGTCACAGGTAACCTACGTCAGCGGGTGCTCAACTCCAGTCCTCAAGAACCCCCCAACAGGTCAGGTTTTCAGGATATCCCTGCTTCAGCACAGGTAGCTCAATGAGAGGCTCAGTCGAAAAACTGAGCCACTGATTGAGCCACCTGTGCTGAAGCAGGGATATCCTGAAAACCTGACCTGTTGGGGGGGGGGGGGGGGGGGCTTGGGGACTGGAGTTGAGCACCCCCTGACCCACTGCAAATTAATTACACTGTGCTCAGAAAAAACTCATCGCAATTATAAATTGTACAAGAAACTGCTGTCAAAGTTATAATAGAGCAGATTATTATTAATAAGCTTTGGCGGAGTGTTATGCAAGTCGTATCGGAATACTAACTTGGAAGAAAGTGTACTTGTAGACTGAGCCCCCTGTCTGGTAAGGAACCACGCCGAGTGTCGCCACGTCCAAGTACTGATTGGGGAAGAGAAACAAGTCCACGCAGCAGCCTTGGGCCACACAATCCTTGGCCAGGTTATTGTAGAAACTGGTCTGGGGCTGGAATAACGTCTGCAGGAAGGGAGACAGGTAACCATTTTTATTGCAATCTATTTGAAACCAGAACTGCCTTAAAACTAAGGAAGAGAGAAGAGAATCCAAACAAACCAATGGAAAAAACATGTTCACTTGCACCACCCTAAATTACATATATTGCGCGATAGCAGCTTGCTCTGCATAGAAAATTGTGGATGTGCAAAAATTCATGTTCTGGACATTGTGCAATTAGAACTCAACATAAGCAAATGCAAAGGCTGCTGCTTAGGCATTTCCACTAACCACGTGTAGAAAAGTACGACTAAAGCATGTCCTATGGGCGGATCATGCACACACAGCTTGCTTTGTTTTCATCACATTGAGCCACCAGCATGGAACCTGTACACTTAAGGTGCACACACTGGTCTCTAGACCGACCTAAAGAAACAGGAGCTCCTTGTGTATGGTTTACCAGACTGTCGGCATCCAACACATTCACATGGAGACCTGCGGCTATACTCCCATCATACCAAGTCACAGGAAGGGCGCGGGTGCCCCTTTATTACTACCCAAGGCTCGCTTTACACTGTGTTTGAAACTCTCTCTCTCATTTGCAATTTGCAATTTGTCTTGTTATCCTGTTGGATGAGGACGGCACTGGTTCATCATACCAATTAGAGTGTAAGCTCTTCGGAGCAGGGACTCCTTTTCCTAAATGTTACTTTTAAGTCTGAAGCACTTCTTCCCTTTGTGTTATTTATATGATTGTAACTATTACTGCTGTGAAGCGCTATGTACATTAATGGCGCTATACAAATAAAGACAAACATACATCATTAAATTCATTGCCTACTAGTAATCACTTTATTGGGGCTCTTTGTTTGTTGTTTTTCGGAATTTATCATACAAATTGGGAACCTGTTCTGAGTGAGCAGCTATCCCTTAATTTGGTATTTTAAGTATAGATCACTGTTCATATTGTAACTTTGTTGTTATTTGCGCTTTATGTTCTCTTTTTTACTATTTAAAAAGCAGAGTCTATTACCTGCACCAATAAAAAAAAAAAAGTGTAGAGGAGGCCGCATCATTTCTACTGCAGATTAATAAGGAGAAGACAGAGGCACTTTATTTGTCAAAGGGGAAATTGGCATTAATGCAGGAGTTATCATAAATTTATTTCCCCTTTGACAAAGGAAAGTATTAGTGTTAGTCCCATTTTAAAGCTTACCTTTTCCTTGTCTGTATTAAGAAGCTTCTTGTCATCCCTGTTCTTTAACTTTCCTGGAGCTTCAGCGATGGGAAGAGTGGTGTGAAAAATGAAAAGCTTCCCAGCACAGTCTGCTGCCTAAAACAACAGGAAATACAGCGCGGTAAACAGGAGCAACCAAAACTGCAGGTGCTACAAGAAAGGCAAACAGACTTCGAGGTGCAGGACTGAAGGGCCGATTGGAAGTCAGTTTTGTAGCCATGCATCTGAACACTTTTGCTACTTAAGTGGCACTTCTTGCAGTAACCACATTTGCAATACTCAGGGGGTGGGCAACTCCAGTCCTCAAGGGCCAACAACAGGTCAGGTTTTCAGGATATCCCTGCTTCAGCACAGTTGGCTCAGTAAAAAAGACTGCTGAAGCAGGGATATCCTGAAAACCTGACCTGTTGGCTCTTGAGGACTGGAGTTCCCCATCCCTGCTTAAAGTGCTTCTCTTTTTACATTGCTTGTACATGCAAATGGCTGGTATTACCGCTCACCTTCAATGCTTCCAAACCAGCTTGGACAACTGGGGCAAACACCGTCTCTGTTTCTCTTGTATCAGCAAACATTTCAGGAATCTGGTCCAGCAAACTTTGGGAGCAGAGGGGGTAATATCAGAAAGAGGGCTTTGAGAAGCAGCAGCAATGTACGGTTGTGGCCGCACTTGGATGGGGAACACAAAGCTTGAAATGTTGCAAAAAGCATCCATGCTTCTCCAGGCGTTTGTATAGATTTGTTTATTAATTTAAAAGGCTCCAACACTTTAAATTAAGAATAATAAAGTAACATGTGCTATCGATAAAGACATAATATCAGACTCAGTAAATAAAAATGGTGCTTTCACTGGACCTGGCTGTCTAAACCAATCTCTTTCCTGCTCGTCTCAGTAAATAAAAATGTAACAAGTATTTCAACTTAAGTCTGGAAAGGCTGCTTCTTATTTTAGTTTGTAATAACAATTAAAAAGCAATGTGGTATATCCAGATCTCATTCTTAAATGTGGACTGTACTACCAAAAACTAAGGCATACCACTGGTTTATGCGACTGAAAGCAGACCATTTTTGGCATATCTTTACAGGCGCTTTGAATTCCCTTACCTGGTGATAACTGTCCTAGATTCATTAATGTTTACAAGAAAACCATCGAGCAGAGGAACAAACATATCCGCCACGTCCGACACCACCATCATCTGTGGCTGGGCCAGGGAGCTCTTCACATTATAGAAGTGGAGTACTTTGTTGTAGGTCACGAAGCCCACCCGGACCACCGACTCCTCCATATGTCCTTCCCTGGAAAGGAGAATGAAAAGGATGTCCATGTTTCCAGGAGAAAGTGTCCGGGGCGTCTACGTATGTTACATACAGAAACATTACCTGTAAGCGTCTCCCTATACTCGCATACCATAGTAAAATGGCAAGCTGAAGCTTGTACTGCTGGGGCTTGCAATGCATAACACAACAGGACAATAATATATGGTCCACTAAAATAAAATCTAATTAAGTTTATGCAGTCAAAACAGGTGACAAAGAAACAAGATCACCGTCTTCCTGTATGCAGCACGGAAGTTCAGTTTTGTTGTAGTAAGGGTTTTAACTTCAATCATGCAAGCAAGTTTTCCCAACTTAATGCACATTTCACTTGTTTCCAGCTCTATTCCTGCATTTGACAACCTCCATCTGTTTAACCCTTTCCCTAATGAAAACACAACCAGGCGATCGCTTGGGGGTAGCAATCACTTGGCAGCAACCAGGCCCCCAGTGACACGGACAGCACCAGAGCCTCCTCTCTAGTTCCGAGCGCTGAACGCCATCGAATTGAGAGGTGAGCGCACTGTTCCTCTTGAAAACAAATAAAATAACATGACATTCCCTGAATTTGATAAGGGACTCTAACAGTGCCAGCCATTGTAATATTGAGGGGAAAACTCATAAAGGCTGCCTAAGGCCGCAGATATAGTAGGCGCGCACGAGAGGGGGAGACACCCCGGGGAGGCATGTCGGAGGCGTGCCCTTGACGTCACGTGAGAAGGTTCGCCCTCATTGGCTGAACTGCTCAAGTGACTTGGCCGCCACGCGACAAAAGCAAATTATTTTGTCTGCCCGGGAATCATGCGGTTGCGCGCTCTATGGCCTTCCTCATTGAGGTACGGCCTTATGTTCGCGCCACGAGCAACATGGACGCCGCATAAGGGTTAATGCACCACCATCCTTACAGTATGGGCAGAGATTACTTATTTAACCCTTTGAGGCGCTAAGAACCTCTCACACAGAGTCTCTCTCGGACAGTTATTGTAGAAGGTGTTACTAACACATTACCTGGGCAGATAGTCCAGAAGAAGCTTGAGTTCTTCACAGACCAGTGCCACCAAGCCACTCTTCACAGCATTGTACGACACATCGATCATGAAGATGAAAGCCGGAGGATTAGGAATCTTCTTATTCTGAGACGGAGGTAAAAACAAATGTGACGTAGAATCTGTCTGATATTTCATGTAAATAAAGTCACAAGAACAAGTTAATATTTCTATTATAAACTGATCAGAAAATGTGCTACGTGGCAGAATTATGTTATGCCAGAAGCTGTTGTGTGAAACATTGACACAGGTTTCTGTATTGAGAGAACACTATAATCATATTAGACTAAGAATCAAAGTTACCGTTACAGAAATGGATACCAGAGTTGTTAGCATTGCTCGGATGTGCAGTGAGCATTTACACTACATTGCAGCGTCATTCCAAACTATGGGAACAATTCATACCAAGAACTGTACCATTTAGCATTTTGATGATTGAAAGCTTGGTCAGACTTCACTGCCGCTGCAGCCACCGTGTTTCAGTATGTTAAAGCTGCAGTTCAAGCTGTTTTTAAAAAAAATCCCCCGCCCCCCCCCCCCCCCGTTCAATATGTGCATCAATACAATCTGCACACTGACGAGTCATTAGCTAAACTGCAGATCGATTCGTTCTCCTGTAATCGATCGCTTGCTCCAGGTTATTTAATTCAGTTCTTGCACAGTATTCTGGGCCATGTAGTCCTGGAATATAATTGACTGGGCAGTTATTAGATACAATTGGTGCACTGCTAGAGAGTGGGCGGGGCTCAAGAGCCAGAGCCTATCAGAAGGGGAAGGGGCTGTAACTTTGGAAATGCTTCCGACATTAGATACATCAAAAATGTCTTAATTTTTTTTATTTTTTTTAAAAAATGCTACAAGTATTTTCTCACAGTACAGATCTGATTTAAAAAAGCAAAAAAACAAAAACACATGTAGGATATTGCTTGAACTGCTGCTATCATGCTTGTGTAAATAGATAGGGGGAAGAAAATTTAATACAGCTCAACCTCCTTATAACGCTGCGCTTGGGGTCCAAAGAATCACATCGCGTTATAAGCGGATCACGTTAGAAATAACGTACAATTGTATGCATTGTACAATAAAGTATTTAAGATACCAATAATCGTGTTGTAAAGTATTCATACATACGAAAATTGGGAGCCACGCTTGCACCGCGTTATAAGCGGATTCGCGTTGTAACGGATCGCGTTATAACGGGGTTGAGCTGTATCTGGTTTAAAAAGAGTACAAGCAATATAAGAACAAACCCTGTACCGGCCTGACTAAAAAGGGAAGCTCTAAAGAGAGAGATAAGTTTGTTTTACCTTACAGTAGTCGACTGTTGCTGTGAATTCGTAAGATCCCATAGACAGCTCAGGTCTCTCATAACAGTCCACCCTTTTCCCCGTGTGATCCAAGTGCTGGAAATAGTGAGGGGCCACTGTGACAAAAACACAGAAGTATTCAAGAAACTGCCCAAAGGCAGCAGAATCAGGATAAGAATCCATCAATCCGCAGAAATGAGTTTAAAACAATTATAAGAACTGGTTACAAACAAGTTAACTCTGTAGTAGGGCTCTTTAACTGGTGTCCCAAGGGCCAAATACAGACCGCGAACATTCCCAAAATGACCCTTTATACTAATTGCTTGGAAGGTGCAGTTTTTCACACAAACTCTCCTGTATATTAATGTAATTATGTATGGTGAAGATGTTCTAAATGCTTGCAAAATGTTGGAATATAATTCAGAAGTAAATGTAAGATTACATGGCAAGAAGCTTGTGGTCCTAATCCTAAATGTTTCCTGATCTAGTCCCTTTAGAGAACCAGTTGAAGAGATATGCTCTATAGGAGGGGTGGGCAACCCCAGTTATCAAGGGCCACTAACAAGTTCAGGTTTTGAGGATATCCCTGCTTCAGCACAGGTGGCATCATTGTTTGAGCCACCTGTGCTGAAGCAGGGATATCCTCAAAACCTGAACTGTTGGTAGACTGGAGTTGGCTACCCCTGATCTACAGTATATAGAAAAGGTGTTAAATGTATGGAACTGCATTATAGTACGTGAAAGGGGCGCAATTTAATAAGAAGCCTCTTAAATGCAGCGAGATGTGAATCCTCTGGGGAAAACAAAACAGATTTGTACAGACTTTATTGAAGCCTAGATGAGAGCACCGACTAAAAGCGCCTGGGGGTGTCTTTCACCAAATAAGACTGCACGAGGATCTACGATGAGTTAATTTCACCTCTATCTTTCTGCAGCTAACGAAACTGAAGCAGAGATCCGAGGGTTTTAATGCCTGTCCTGCTAGAGGGCACCGAAATACATTCCTTAAAGGTAGAACCTACTGTAAATAAGAGAAAGCCTGGATTATGTGCACAATTCACAAGCAGATCTATGAATGTTATTACCGGTGTATGATACACTCACCCTCTGTGACACAGCTGCAGAAACAGCACTGAAACCTTCTGCCGCCCTCAATGAACTGCATAAAAGGGCACATGTAGGCCTTGCATCTATTGCACCGAATGGGTCCAGTTTCTCCATGGTCAACCAAATACGGAGGGACCTGGAAGAGAAGAGGAAGCGACACTTTGATACTATTTCCGTTAGTAGTAGGATTGAGAGCAGTTCCCCCACCTGGAACGCCCCTCGTTTCTTAACCAGGATGGAAGCCAGGGGGTCCCCAGGCAGAAACGTATTAATTCCTGGGAACCCCGATTCCAGAGATACTAACCAGTAACAGGTAGTGCCAGAACTTCCTGGTATTTAACTCCTGTGCCACACAGGGCAAATAGGGAAATAACTTGGGCGGTAATTAAACCAGGGGAAAAAAAAAAAAACCTTATGTTTCGGCTCTGGGGACTCACCGCTTCCCATTCTGGGAAACAAAACCTTGAAGCAGAGGTAGCTAAGTCCAGTCCTCAAGTGCCACAAACAAGACAGGTATAGGTATTCTATGTTTTTTTTTTTTTTAAACACATGGTTAGAAAGATGGCAATCTGTAATTAATTACGTGTAGTATAGGCGAGCTTATGCAGTCTGTCTGGACTTGGAGATGTAATGTCAACCTTACTGGGCGACATTTATAGTTCACTTATGTTGCTTTCGTATCCAGGGGAACAGCCACAACAATGTAACACACACACACACACACACAAAACAGAACAATCTTGATTGGCTACAGCTCTTCGATTCACCCTCAGACAGAAGGTGGGTTACCTTAAATAAAACCAACAGTAAAAGCCACATCCAATAACGTATTAAAACCGATCATTTTAATAATGGAACGCCCATAAATGAGATTTAAACAGAAATGTTTAAACTTTTCAAATAATCACTTTTAAGATGTCATATGTTCCCATTTTAGTGCTACACTAATTAGGAGGGATTTGGGGTCCTAGTAATCACTGTTGCTGCTCAGAAAAAAGTAAGAATAAATGAGCACAAAGATTTATATTCAGGCAGCTCACAGGATCACAGCCAAGTTAGGAACATAAAAAAAAAAAAACATTTACAAATTACATTTAAAATCATTCAATACGATGAATTGTAAAACTATAAAAATATGATATCCCAGCTTCAGCACAGGTGGCTCAACCAGTACCTGCGTCAGCACAGGTGGCCCAATCAGTGGCTTAGTCTGACTAAGCCACTGATTGAGTCACCTGTGCTGAAGCAGGGATATCCTGAAAACTTGACCTGGTGGGAGTGGGAGGTCTTAAAGGCTGCAGTTGCCCACCCCAGGGTTAGCTCCTGCAGTGGGGCTTCATTTACAGTCTCCGATTCCCACCGACAGCTGCATGGAGGAAGGCCCATCCTCCCTCTCTAGCCTTTCCCTGGCATGGGAGAGTTAAGGCAGCAGCACGAGATCTGGTAATGTGGCTAAAATGCCAAATGGAAGCAGCAAAGGAGACGATTGATAGTAAGTCTGATAGATGTAACATACAGGTCTTGAACAGAAAACGTGTGTGTGTTTATAGCCACCCACCCCTTCCATGCTGTGCAATCCTGGGCAAATCCCTCTCTCTCACCTAACCTACCTGCTGCAAACATGCGGACAAGATTTGCATATAAACAATTTTTTTTTTTTTTTTTTTAGAAAAACCTTGGACGATACATAGAACATAGAAAACGTCGGTTGTACAACCACTTGAAATAACATTAAACACGAAGGATAATGGGACACTAGTTCCCCATGATTGGCTCATGCCTCGATGTGAACCAGGCAATAACACTAATGCTTACAAAACATGGTCTCCAAAATGTGAAAAAGGACCTGAATGTATCATTACCTCATCCGCTGGTAAGGTTGCCAGTGGTTTAATAATTGCAGCCAGTGGAACCTGGGACTGCTTTGCCATGTCTGAACTGGCAGGGAAGTTGTACGATGTGCATCTTATATAGCGAGGGCTGGCATTTCCTGCATTGGAGGAAAACAAGACAAGACACAGGTTAGTTAGTAATGCCCGAGACTTTGCAAGAGCTGAGCTGCTGTTCATGGAACCTACAGAGGAGCCGCCAGTGCGGGGTTCTAGGGAGGTCGGTTAGGATTTGAAGCTGGATGAGTCAGTTGAAGAGGGACTTAGTCACAGGACTCAGAGAGAGGGGCATAAATTGACAAGCATGTAAGGAGATGTAAATAAATATTTTAAGGTGCCAAGTTGTGCTAAGTTTTCCTCCCGTCTCTCCTTGGGAATGATGGTGAAGGTGTCCTGCGTGTTATTTGGTGAATCATAAGATAGATTTGTGGAACGTGGAAGGGGGATACCTTATATCCCGTTCGTGAAGGTAAAGCTGTAAGGAGTGAAACGCAGGAGGCTCCCGACTGACACCATGGCATTCGCACAGATAATAAATATGTATGGTATGTATCGCTGTACCCCCAACATTATGCTATACGCCTTTTGAGCGCCCTAGCTGCCAAAGTTTACCGGTAAGGAGACAGATCCATCTCACAGTTTGTGTCAGTTGAAGTCACAGGACTCAGATGCATAAATTGACATGAATGTAAGGAGATGCCATTAAATTGTTTACAGTGCTAAATTGTGCTAGATTTCCCCCCCTCCTCTACTTGGGAATTATGGTAACGGTATCCTGCCTGTTATAGGTGAATAATTAGATTTGTGGAAATGTGGAAGGGTGGACCTTACAAGTTCAAATAAGACAAATTCAGGATTTTCTCCCAAACACAGACTTGTAACGGTTTTGATCTGTCAATAACACCACGATGAAACCTTGAAATGGCCCACACCACCTTATAAAAACATAATAGTCTATCACACAGGTTCTAAACACATGACCTGTAAAATGGAATGTAGACTCTCTTTAATTGGCATTAATTAAGGTTAAAGCAAATCTGAAAGGAATGTTTTACTTGGCTTACAACCGATTGTTGAAGGCCAAAGTTTGTGTTTTCTCATTAGAGGCAAAGAGAAAGGAGCTTTACTGTACCTTGATCTTTGACTAAGAAATTTGTAGTTACAAGTGGTGGAACTTGTCCCCTCAATCCGGTAATAAAAGGCTCAGAGCTGCGGTTGTTCCTATCGTCCTCAATTACTTGGATCTATGATAGGAAAGAGATGTTAGCAAAGATAAATAATTGCTAGCATGATGCACACTTACAGAAACACGAAGGCCTATACCTAACTACATGAGGGAAAATTATTATATAGTAATTACACACCTCAACAACTGGAGAGGTATGATAGAGCGATGTATATTTAGGGTATGTCCAAACATTATTTTGTCATAAATTTGTAATGTCCAAGCTATTTACACACTTCACAGCAGTGTTCACTCGCATGTATTTCTGCTCATTTTAGCATAGAGCTAGGGGTTCTCAACACCAGTCCTCAAGACCCACCCCCCCACCAACAGGTCAGGTTTTCAGAATATCCCAGCTTCAGCACAGATGGCTCAATCAGTGGTAAAGGGTAGGAGATAAACAGACACACAGACTTGCTATTCAGAAAAGATTTATTGTGCCAAAAGAAACCAACGTTTTGGCTGCATATATCAATCAGCCTCTGTCATGGGGAGGGCTACGAAGAGTGAGCCCCCTGTGCTGAAAAACAAGGGGGACTCCAGCTCTGCTTAGAATAAATGTGAAGGAGGGGGGAGGGGAAGGTGCTACTCTGGGTGGAAGGGTACATATAGAACTATAGCAAGACAAGTAAACCCAGTTGTGGCCACTCAAATCCCCTAAATCAGGGGTGGGGAACCTTTTTTCTGCCAAGGGCCATTTGGATATTTATAACATCTTTCGCGGGCCATACAGACACAGACAGGCACACGGCAGGCACACGGCACCCCGCCCCACTACCTCTGGTAGTTGCTGCTGCTGGGGGGGATCGTGTAGGGCGGATGCTGGGATAAGTGCGGGTGGAACTGCTGGAGAAGCATGGGGGAAGTGCGGGGACTGCTGCTGGGGGATTGCTGGGGCTAGTACGGTGGCTGCTGGGGATCATGTAGGGCTGTCGGCGCCTCACACCACCTCCTCCCGATCAGGCGCGCGGCGGCCATTTAAAAAAAAATCAGCGCGACCCCGGTTATAGCAGTTGCCTTAGCAGGGCCAGACCAAATGATTTCGAGGGCTTTATACGGCCCTCGGGACTGACGTTCCCCACCCCTGCCCTAAATGGATGTATTATGACAATTAAAAAAGTATTTATTAACATAGATCCTCTAAAATAATGGTGGTGGAAAAACAACGCGCAGAGTTGGATTCCTCAATCACCCTTATAGGTGTTGGAATCTATAAAATAATGAAGGAGTAAGGTACACTATAATGCTCAATCGCCTTAGGTATAATAAGCAATTGTTGTTATTCTAATATCCTGTCTATGAGAACAGGGATAAGAAAGTGTGAACACTCAAAAATGCCAAGTTAGAGTAATCTGGACTGCTTGACAAATGAATGCTGCATACAGATGCTTGTAAAAAATGTAACCAGCTATGTCATAATGTTGGTCTGACTACTCAAAATGTGCTCAGTTGTATCATATGGAAAAAACTTTAAATAGTCCAAAATGAAGTCAGTATGGACAAATGAACTATACTATGTGTCCTATTCCTATAGGCATAAGTAAAAGTGAAGTCCCTATAATATTCGATAATATTAGTAGCCACAGATCTTGCTTAACACCACCCCCCCCCCCCAGGCCCTGAGAAAGCGTGGCTATAAGCGAAACGCGCGCGTCGGCGGTACATGCACGAGCAGGGAAGACGAAGTTATAGCGCAAGGTGGAGAGACAGACACACCAGCGCTCCCATGCACATAGTAAGACTCTGCAAAATAGCCTCCAGGCAAGCCGAGCAATCTAGGGGGTGTTTCTAGAACATCGACTAAAAGTAGAAGTCCTGTGGAGTTCCTATACTAACCAGCTGAATACAACTACTTTGCTGTATTTGGCTACCCTGTTTATGTATACCTATTAAGAGTGTCAGTTTTCAAGTGGACACATTGGTGGATACTTTGTATAAGTGATATGCTGCTATATATACACCAAGGGATTCATCATCATATTATACAGCGAGTTGCCACCATTTAGGGGTTAACAATTGGTGTTAGCAGGTTTGCACTTAAAGCCCACTACTTTCAGCAATAGAGGTTATATGTGTACCAGGCAAGAACTATTATTTATTGCTGGCTAAGACATATACTACAGTACACTAGTGGCATTTAATGATTGAGCCCTACAGGGTTATGCAGGTTCACTCTGGTGCATTGACCAGGAATAACATTTTGAGCACTACATTTGAGGATCAACAACCTGCATTACCTTAATAAGCAAGATCTGTAGCTACTAAGATTACCCAATATTATAGGGACTTCACTTTGGCTTATGCCTATAGGAATAGGACACAGTATAGTTCATTTGTCCATACCGATTTAATTTTGGACTATTTAAAATGTTTTCCATATGATACAACCAAGCACATTTGAGTAGTCAGACCAACATTATGACTTAGCTGGTTACATTTATTACAAGCATCTGTGTGCAGCATTCATTTGTCAAGCAGTCTAGATCAGCGGTGGGCAAACTGGGGGGCGCGAGACTGACTGCGGAGGGCGCGGGGTTTACAGGGGCCACGCACGCTTCCCAAAGGCACTTAAATTAAGTGCCGGGGAAGCGGCGAAGACCTCTATAAACTGCACTTAACTTGCTCCCGGAGAAGCGTCGCCACGGCAACGTGACGTCATGACACCGACGCCAAGGTCAGGGGGCGTGAAGAAAGATTGCGCTCCCCTGGTCTAGATTACTCCAACTTGGAACTACTATACTGAGTCCATTAACCCTCAGCCATTTTTGGGTGTTCACACTCTCTTAGCCATGTTCTCATAGATGGGATACTAGATTAGCAACAATTGGTTATTATACCTAAGGAGATTGAGCATTATAGTGTACCTTACTCCATTATTATATAGATTCCAACAACTATAAGAGTGATTGAGGAATCCAACTCTGTCGTTTTCCCACCACCATTATTTTAGAGGATCTATGTTAAAAAATAAGTTTATAACTATGTCATAATACATCCATTTAGGGGATTTGAGTGCCCACAACTGGGTTTACTTGTCTAGATATAGATATATATACCACCTGTGCTGAAGCATGGATATCCTGAAAACCTGACCTGTTTGGGGGGGGGGGGGCGGGGGCAGAAGTCTTGAGAACCCCTGGCATAGGTCATCACTAGTGGAGGGCAAAATGGTCCATGCAAATCATAATAGTGGAAATGGCAAGCAAATCTCTGCAAACGTGAAAGGAAACAGTAGGACATGGTGACATGGTAGAAATGTTCTGACATTTCTCCATGCAAAAAGGAAACGAAGGATTAGGTTAGATGAGGATATCAACAAATCAGCATTGTGCTACATACAGAGGGGAGCTCAATCTCTGCCGTCAGAGCTTCGGCAGATACTAATGACATCGTCACAAATGCATATTGTGTTTCAGATGGTTTCAGGTAGAAAGCCTTCAGCAAATCAGAACTCAAGTGTAAGGAATAGCTATCATACATACATACATACATACATACATACATACATACATACATACACACACACAATCTGGTAAATTGTATACACTATTTTATGTGTGTGTGTATATATATATATTTTTTTTTTTTGCAGAAAGGTTTTATATTTTGAAGTCAAACAAACAATACAGAACTGGAATTTTCTTTTGTAGGAGGTACCAATACAAGATATCCAGGAGATGGCAATGCATTGTCCTGCAGCATTTATTACTTTAATAGCAGGTGAAACGTCAGAAATTAGGCTTCCTAGAAATATACCATCTGAGTAACTTATCTATGACAACTTGGAGGTGTGACTTCTTGTTAAGTAGACCATGGGAATGTGGAATCAGTAGTAGTAGTGTGGCCTACTCCACACACCAACAGAAGTCATTTTTTTGTGAGTCAGTGGGTTTAGTAATGAGATTTTAACACCTGCAGACAATGGATCAGAACAATTCCAACTTTTAAAATGTAAAAAAATGGTTCAATGTGCAGTGTTTGCTTATAAACGCAGCACGTTTTTCTAACCTACATGAGGTGCCGTAAGTATCTTCAGGGGTTGAGTGGTCGCCAAATGTTTGTCATTGCAAGGTCAGGGGTTTCCTGGGATCACATCAAAAAGCTGAGGACTAATTGCTAACCCCAACACTCACAATACATAACTATTTGGCAAAACATAACATTGCCATTCCTCCTCCCCCCCCCAATAAAAAAAGGGGCAGTTCCATGTAGTGGGTCATTGTTTATTTAAAAAAAAAAAAAAAAGTTTTCAGTGCAATTTGCTTTCTTACCAAAAAACCAACAAGAAAAACAGCTCTTAAAGTAATGATTCTACTTATTTGTATCTAGATAAATATTAATATGGTCTACTTATGCAACTCCTTATAATGTGAGGATTGGCATACTGTCCCATCACTTAAAGCAGCAATCCTGTTTTCCAATTTTTTTTTTTTTTTAGCGTTACACGTTTTAAGCAGGGGGTCTCTGGAGCTGAACTTCGGTAATGTCAGCCCCGGGGACCACCTGCTTCCTGAGATACTTACCTCCGTAGGGGATGCCGGTATCTCTGTAGGTAGCAGCTCATACGGGGCTTGGTGGGGCTATTAAAATTGCAGCATTTAAATGGTTTATATCACGAGGGCCAATAGGAAGCTGTGACATCACCCCGTGGCCTGCGTGACCAGGACATTTAAACCTGCAGAGAGATTCGGGCACCCCCTACAGAGGTAAGTATCTCAGGAAGCAGGGGCTCCCCGGAGCGGAAGTTAACAGCTGAGCGCTGGAGACCCCCTGCTTCAATCATATCATTGTAAAGTAAAAAAATTGATGGCAAGCAGGATTGCTGCTTTAAAGATGTTAAATAAAAATTGTACAAACACCCAGAGCTTGTTTCCATTTGTTTTAAAATCAGCCCTTTCCGTTGTTAAACATTTTTATTGAGATTTAACTATTATATAAAAAGACAATGGACAATAAACCACTTAATGTTAAAGGCAGTAACCTTCATTGAACAAAGACACGTTTTCCTTTCCTGAACAACTATACTTGCATACATTTTGTATTGTTTGATTGTTTATTAATGTAGGAGGTTCAAGTTGCATTAAATTCGGTTTTATGTATATTGATTTGATTTTTGTTTATGCAGTGAAAAGCACATTTCCAATGCAATACTTCAACACTTCTAATATAAATTCTTGATTACGGATACAATGTATTTGCACAAAACGGCTTTCCAGAGGTTTCTGCATTGGTCAAGTTCATTACAGACATTAATATAGATTCAATCTATAAAACATTATTAATGATTAACAGCAAGTAAAGGCAAGAAAATGAAATATGAACCTGTCATTTCCTGCAGATATAAATATATATATTTGTTCCTCTCTAATGAATCAGAGGGAAGAAATAACATTGTCCAATTGCAAATCATTTGTTGAGTGTGTTTAAGTTCTGAACATACCAGCAGTTCTCCCCGGGCAGATTCCCCCAAGCCTAGATAACATTGATATTGTTTTCTTTGTTACATTTACCTGGAGGAGATGTGTAGCTTTTATTTAGTATCTTGGTTCAATTAAAGAGGCATTTCCTCTTGTCCAATTTTGTTTTATTAAATAAATGCAGCAGTTCCTTGCCTTTACAGCAATACAATTATCTAAGCTGCCGATCATTCTCCCGTGATCGATCGGTGTAGATCCTGCTTCCGAGGGCACCCAATATGGCTGCCTATTTCAAAAGAGGAAGTGGTAATGTTACTCCCTAAGTAGTTGCTTTCGCAATCCAAGGAGACTTCATACATAAAGAAACAATGCTCTCTATGCCCTTCTTTTAAAAATACACCAAGTATTATCTAATACTACACATTTAATTTATAGTAAAAAAAATAGGATTTTGAATGAAATGCTGCTTTAACCTGCTGACCTTAGTTCACTTTGGTGCTAAGAGGAACTGCCCCTTTAAGCAGGCCAGAGTATTAGGAATGTAGTGTATAATGTGAGGACATGCACCTGTGATCCATGGTGATCACTGATCACGTATCATCTCCCATAACTAATGGTAAGAATGACAGAGGAGGGAGTTTTGTATTTCTTTATACACTTATTTTACACTGGGAATGAAACAGGAAAGACAATAAATAAGGCCAGTGTTTATTTTCTCCTCTATTCCAAGTGCCTTGGATATTAATTAGGAAAATATTATGTACTGCTTCTGGTTCCAAGCTCTGTAATGCTGAACAAGCTTCTCCATATAACAACGTTAGACATACATATATACATTGAATGCACTGGACATACACTAACACACATTTCCCAGTGACAGATCACGTACAAATAAGTGAATGTAATACCAATTTAAAGAACAGAGCCAGGAAAATATTTGCGAGGCTCAGACGCGTACGAAATCAGAGAAGAATTACAATTATTTAGAACAGCAGGAGCCACTTATCGCACTAATACAACTGATACAAACAAAGGAAACGCTCATAACACTGTTCTCATTAACACCATCAAAATAATTTGGCCTGAAAGAATTTGCAGGACACGGCTTTTAAGAAGTAGTTTTTGTTTCATCTGAAAATCTGCTCGTTTTAGCCCTTTACTGAAGGTGCCCAGCACACATTGCAGAGCAATACATAGCACAAGGCTGCACAGAAGGGGCTACAATGCATTTGCCTGGTTGTTGGAATTTCTATTACTCCTATTTAAATGAAATATGATCCTTGTAACATTGAATTTCCATCACCACGTGAACAAATAAAGTGATTAGTGATAGGAGGAAGGTTGAAGGCTACATGCGTTAGTAAGGTGAGCGCTCAGGCGTCGGGCATGCACAGGGCGGTGTGACACATTTCACCATCACACACAAAACAAGGGAAAGACAGACACGCTTCACTTACTGGGCTAGGAATTGCGTCTGGGTCTATTCTGTGTCTCGTTTTCTGCGCGGGTGGCAGCTCATTAAGTTGCTTTTTTTTAATTGTTTTTAAGACGAGAACAAACAGGGTACCACAAAATAGCAAAGAGAGAGAGTATTAAAGAATAAAGAAACAAAAGAAAAAAGGCAACATTGTTATTCACCCCTCACCATATCACCTTCCATGTTTCAGTCGACAGGAACATTTCTATGGCAATTCATGCAAACTGTTAATTGCGAGGCTACGCTTACAAAAAGAGTCACAGAGAGGTGTATAGTGACCCGGCATTCAAAATATGCAAAGGATTACATGCCATATCTAGGTAGGAAACCAAAATATAAAGGACACAAGCAGCAGGACATTATGCCGAGCACAGAAATGTTACACTGCCACCTGACATTGGGCAAAACGTAAAACATGGCACTTTTGCCCCAAATGTAGTCTATAGATCTGCTTTGTGAGATGATTACACAACAATGTGTAGGTCTCACAAACCAACACAGGTACAAAAAAGAAAATCAAGCACATTTAACACAATCAGTTTTACAACTGCAGCTAAGTGGGAACCTGTTAAATACTATCCTGCTTGATGCTGAAGAACCCTAAAAAGGTACTGCCCCATAATATTACATGCCCTAAAGTAGCTTATTTTTTTAAAAAGTTTTTTTCTTATTTCTTTTCTTCAAATACAATTTATTGTGCATAAGTAGTCGTACTTAGCAGGGACATGACATGTTAAGTATTAGAAACTGCATCTTAAATCATGGTCTCTCCAGAAACCAATACCAAAAGGAAACGCATTCTGTGATCAAGACGACTTAAATGGTATATTTTATTTTAAATAGAACTTATTTCCTCTTGTTGATATAATCCTTCCACATAACATAAAAATGCTCAATTGTACAACCCACACAAAGCAAACATAAGGGAACAGGTTTAGCAATAAGAGGCAGACTGCACAAATGGAACAGGTATATAGTTATGTGAGGTGAAGTCACATTACAATTCCTTCTCATACAAAGCACAGTGTGACTTCAGTATCTTCATGTTCAATATTCTACGGACTTATGTTAAAGGTTTCGTATAAATAACGTGCTGCATGTAAACAATAAGGTGCCGTGCTAAGCACCAAGATACAGTCATTTACTGTACAAAATAAAAGTTGCTGATGTATTTGTAAAATTAATTTGGTGTCAGAATGGATATTGCAATTTAAGTTGGGAGTGAAGCTTCCCTATATATTGGCAGCGGTCATTGCTACTTCACAGGTCTTGCTGGTTATTACAGTAGCTTTGTTTTCAACAAGCAAATGTTCAGAGGTATAGCAGTTATTTAATTAAAAATGAGGACATTCCTATTACGTAACTCGTTATTTAAAGGCACTTCTCTGTCCAGCAAAAATGGTGTTCGCCAAGCGTCATACGCTGTTTAATATGCGGGGGTCACTACGTTCTCAATTTGCAAAACCCCCACACAAATACTATTGACGGTTATTGGCCAAGGCTTGAAAATGGAAGATGTCACACGCAGGTCTCCGAGTCTAGTACAAGACTAAGAGACTTGCAATGGTGCTTAAAGATTTCATTTTAACCACGAGTAATATAAGTAATCCTAATTATTACAGCTGCCCATACTGACCCTCTAAGGGCATGGAGTTCACATTTGGTGTACACAACCCCAGTTTGTAAAGGGTAACTTATTATTCACTTACAGGACTGGGAATGGAGTCTGGGTCCAACCTTTTCTGTGCAGGGGGTGGTGGTGCAGGAGGCCCTTGTGGACCCGGTTGAATTCCATAGTCAGGAGGAAGTGGATAAGTACCAGGGTACCCTGGCTGTGGACCCCTGGTTGGTCCGAAGGAACCTGAGCACAAACAACAAACAGTACATGAAATACATTAGACGTGTTTCATCTTTAGGACACATGCAAACTTACTTCTGTTCAGCTATTTTGCTGCTGGTGACGCAGCAGCAGGTTGCGTTAAGGAAACTATAGCCTCCAGAAAAAGTTACAGTTAAATAGGAGGACACATCTGGAGTTGCAGTTTTACGTACGTCAGGGGTTTCTCAACTCCATTCCTCAAGCCCTCCCCCCCCAACAAGTCAGGTTGTCAGGATGCAGTCTTCGACTGAGCCACCTGTGCTGAAGCAGGCATATCCTAAAAACCTGTCCTGTTGGGGGGTATGCAGACTGGAGCTGAGAACCCTTGATTTAAGCACTTCCACTGCTAAAAAAAAGAGCGCCAACTTTTAAAAAGGTGCATTTAGGGGGTTTACGTCGTTAAAAAAACAAACAAAAAAAAACCAACTCTAAAAAGACTACAGATTGTTATACAGCAATACTGCATCAAGTATTATTTTGTATTTTGATGGGTGATCAAAAACAATATTTAACAAAAAAAATAACTCCTCACTAGCTCAGGAAATATATACTTTGGTGGCCGTGTCAACAGCTGCCTCATGTTCTAAAGATAATCAATTAAAATGTAGAAAAAGCCAAGATCAAATAGGACAATAACCGATGCCTCTGTATTTTCCAGAGGTAGCCATGAAATGCTCCCATATTACACTCATGACTAAACTAGTAACTTTCGGTCTAATATGCAATTAAATTAGAAAATGTTACGTTTTTTGCACTGTGCCACTTTGTTATATAGTTGGCAATGTAAAGGAAAGTGACGCAAATACACTAAATTACTGCCCCGAAGATCTCCTTATCCAACAGTGTGACCTGAGACACAAGTACATCAAGGGACTTCATGAGGTCAATTACGGGGAAAAAAAATATACACCATTTAATTTTTAATCAAAAGTACCTTGGGTTTAACAACGTGTTCTGTTAAACCTGCTTGATACATAATGTACATGTTCTTAATTATCTTCATAGTTAACAGGATGGCTGATCTTTAACGTAAAACAGGGCAAAGAGACCTTTAACATTTCAACACAGCTTTCCAGCATTGCCTTCTAGTTTCATCAACGGTCTTGTTACAACAGCTACAGCCTATAAAACCCAAATATTATCCAGCGAAACACTACTGTGGTCTAAATGTGGTTGCAAGGCAAAATGTCAGTGTGTATTTCTACGTAAAGGGCCTTTGCAATGACATACCATTCTGCTGAAGAGGAAATCCGCTGTGAGCAGACGTCATAGGAGGTGGTCCTTGAAAACCAGTCATTGTAGGGCCTGGGGGAACTCCAGGCATGGTTGTTTGCGATTGAGTAGGGGAGCCATGGTCAAGCTGTGTTAATGGTGGTCCTGAAAGAACATGCTCTGCCAGTGGTGGACCTTGCATTGATGTGGGTCGAGGGGCTCCAGCAATAGGATGTTGATAACTTGGAGCAGAAGCAGGTGGAGGGCCATAACCTTGGGCTTGTGGAGCAGGAAAGCGCTGTGGGGCTGTCTGGCCGGCAAAATGCTGCTGTTGGGGCTGCTGAACCTGTGGCAGTCTGGTAGGAGGAACTTGGTTATTAGAGTATGGGGTGTAAACACCAGATCCAGTGGCAGGAAAGCTTCCCGAGGTCGGTGGAAGGGGACTCTGCGTACCTGTGGAAAAAACACAAAATAATAATTCTTCAGTAAATGACAAATATAAGCCTCAATTCTCCAAAGCTCTTTACGATGGTAAACGTGTCTTGATCCAACAATACTTACAGTACAAAGAAGCTAGCTATACTGTATGTTATATATTACATCCAATGAACTGGTGGGAGCCTAGTATTCTTTTGTGAAAAACTGTTAGTATCTATTCTAATCAAACCTAATAACCTATTCATGTATTAGTCAAATGCTTTTTCACATATTCTAGGACAAAATGCATGCAATTAAAAAAAAAACTCTATTTTCCCCATGGTTGTCAAACTAACTACATTCTTGATTTGAGAAAATTCTGTTGACACCAAGGGTTTTAATTCTACAAAAAAAATAAATTAAGCAATTACTATAATAATACAATAGGCAACATTTATAATTACATCAATTAAAAAAATAATATAAATAAGCATAAATACCCAACACCTCAAAGCATAGTACATGGCCTGATAAAAGTACTTTTATAGGTGCTACAGGTAACCTGTACAAGATGTCAGCGCTTTGTTACCCATCTACTTGAATCAAATATTTTTCTTGCACTCAGAACAAAACAACTCTCCAGCAAAATATCCATGTATTCCATTCACTGTATGAGGACGTCTGGCTAACGTGTGGAAATAAACCTGTAAAGATTCACAAAGTCTTACCGTAACCCAGCCCGGCAGGAGGGGGATTGGATGTTGCCACGCCACTAATCTGCATTCCCCTCATTTGGTTAGTTAGATGCTGTGCATTGGTTGAAGTGGGAGTATATGGCTGAAAACTAGCTGCCGGTGGCAAAGTCCCTGGTTGCATGTATGGTTGGGACATTGGAGGCCTGTTGAGGGAAGAACACCTTAAGTAAATCATCCGATAACAATGATGCTTTACACCCACTGGTCACATGTAAATCCTGCTAAATGTGGTCTAAACATGAAGGAAGCAATGCTCCGTATAGCACTGGTGTCCCAACGTCAGGCACTCAGCCAGTAACACCATGCTTTCAATGTAGTTTCATCATTGAACAAACATTTACTAGCTACTAAAATGTGAGCTTGAAAGCTGAACTACGAATAGCACAAACGGCAAACAAGGAAATATGTCATCTATATTGTTTACCTATGGGTAGTTAGCAAGGTTGAACACCCCCCAAAAAGAAAATAAAGTTGGAAAAATGTTTATTCAGATGAAAATAAGACAGCTTTTGCATAGCAGTCCAACCCATTCCAGTTTCTATTGCATGAAGCAAACCTGGGTAACAGGATTGTACCTTTTACATAACATCAAGCTTTGAGGTGTTAAAAAGTGACATAATACCTTTGCATCTGATTGCCTATTAATGCTGGTCCATTCTGCATGTCCCCCTGCCCATGCTGATTATACATCATCTGCTCAGGTGGAAGAGAAGCACCTGTTGTTGGGGGAGCCCCTGATGTAGGTGGAGATCTCACGGGACCTAAAAGTACATTATAATCAAAGACAAACTGTGAGTAATAATTAAAACTTCTCTGCAGATGTGGCTATTGACGACAAAACAGATCCCATGATTTTATTTAAATTGTATAGCAAAGCCAGCAAAATGGATTAGAAATATGTATTAGAAAAGAAAAATCACATTATTGTAAAATAAAATGTCAGAATTTGTGTCTTTGTAATACTTCCTTACTTTCAACCCCTGAAACCTCAAAGAGGTGTCTGATTAAGAATGAAGTCTGCTGGGTCTTGCTTTCTACCCCCTGCTGCTCATTTTGAATTTCAGGACTAGCTTTGGATGAGCCAGCAACAACTGCATGACATTGAACTATGTGCGTCTCAGACCATTGTCTGCTACATTCATAGCAACAAAAAACTGCATGGAAATATGCCCGAGGGAAGCACACTAACACGGCTAGTGAAAGCTATGCCACCCTTACACGTTCTGCTTTTGCTCTACTTCCATACGCCTTGTGTACCAAAAAGGTACAAATCTGACAGTGAAAGCTTTGCAAATAAATAAAACAGAATTGCACGTGGACAACAGCTTTTATGAAACGCACGCACCAGCATTTTTTTAAGTCAATGACACCTGATCATTAAAGCTCTAAACATTCAATAATATTACTATTAATATAAACAACGGATTGACTGCAGCAGTTCCGAAAATCCATTGTTTGTTTGAGGTTCTATCCCAGGGGTGGCCAACTCCAGTCCTCAAAGGCCACCAACAGGTCAGGTTTTAAGGATCTCTCTGCTTCAGCACAGGTGGCTCAATCAGTGACTGAGCCGAAACAGGGATATCCTTAAAACCTGAACGGTTGGTGGTCCTTTAGGACTGGAATTGGCCACTCCTGCCCTATCCAAAGAGTCTGTCATTAATAACAGATGTGATAATAGAAAAGGCTTACATAAGAACATTTACCTATATAGTCAGAGGTGACAGGGGAAGAAGTGTCAGAGGTGAAAGAATCAGGACCCCCCTTTAAAGGGAAAGCTGAATTAGGAGGGAAACCTGGAAATACACAAATAAGGAAGATAGAGATTAGAGATAAGAAGTGGCAAGGTCAGCAATGCAATAAACATTTAGAATAGATACCATACACAAAACAATATGTGGGTTTTACCACAAGGTTGCTTAAAATACGCGTTTTAGAACACGTGAGATTAATACGCCATCAAGACAAAGACCACCCTGTGTCAAAACATTTCTCAGTGTTCCGTAGGTTCTCTCCAATCACTCAAGTGTATATACCATTGGAACATATCCCCATTCCACAGGGAGCGGGGGGGGGGGGGGAAGAGGTAGGCTGCTACATCAGAGAGAAGCATTCTGGATATTAACATTGGGAACGCTTCAGCCCAATGGTCTCAATACTGAATGGGATCTGGGACGTTTTCTTAGTTGTGGCGGCCTATCTTAGTCCAGTTGATATGGTATTATACTTGAGACAGAGTTCCATTTTCAGTTAGTGTATTTGTGTATTATTTATCATGACTGTTTTTGTGTACTTTAATTATGATTATCTGTGTTGTCTTTACATTGGGATTACAAATTTGAGATTAGATTATCTAGATCATTTATTGTTACTACAATCCAGGATGAACATCTTTAATTTTCAATCATAATTCCCATTTTGTTATTAGGTAGTGTCATATAGTTTAAGCATTCAGGATATAGTTTAGTCAACTATTTTGCTGACAGCTGATATTTTCATTGACGTGTCTTTTGATTAAAAGAGTACTTTTGTAGCAATAATCATTATGTGGGTATGTTGCAACAAGTATCAAGTTCCTCATGCTCTGCTAAGTCTATACATGATCTTATATAACTATCAGTTTAGCAGTACAGGTTACAAAGTATATACTGGTGCAGTTTAATGGAGTAGTACATTTACAACCATACACATTTATCCAGGAACTTAGTATCCTTGGATTCAACATTACGAAGTTAGTGTTTGGTATGATAAGTAACAATGATTGTTTTCTCCATTTCTTGGTCTCATTATGTGTCAACATTATATGTTTTTTAAAACAATTGATAATTGATTTCAATGTAATTGTTTTCAATGCACCGAAAACAGCTGCGTCCGATACGGTTTCTTAATCAGTCAGTCTATATATATATGTATTCACTTCCGGTATATCATTGCTCCTTGAGAAAGCGCAACACTTACGTGAAACGCGTGGGAATTTTTTTCTTTTTGTACACCTACCAATGTTCCAATAAAGCCTTTTTTGTCGAGCTTCAGTGTACCTGGCTACCCATTTTTCTGGTTTCATTTGACTGTGGATTACGAGTGCCCCGTTTTTCCTTCTATTTTTTCACCGTTATCTACTCCATGACGGCGGCACCCGGAGGAGGGGGAGGATTTCCTGAGACTACGGAGGTCGGCGAGGATCAGTACTGCCAGCAGTGGGACCTCAGGTGGATGCGAGTGCGTACATAGGAGGTAAGAGGATTTTACTTACTTCCTTCTCCCCACCGTTTGTCCCATCGACTCAACTGCTTACATAGGCAGTCTCCCGCTTCAGTCCCTATATTGAACATAGCTGCAGTGCTACCACTTCCAGGGGCTGTCTGTGTTTCTCCCCCCGTTAAAGACGTCACTCAAACACGCCACAATATTTGCGGCCAGATGAGTTAAATTAAAAAAACAAAAGTCGCACACCAATGCTTAGGGCTCATGGAGTATAAATATTGCAGCAAGTTTGAGTGACGTCTTTAACCTTATCTCTGCACTGTAGGAACTAACTTCTGGGCTGGAGTTAGCATTAGTCTCTACGGACATTAGCTACACTGACCAATGGGGCCGGTACTTGGTGTTTTTGGTACTACACTACCGATACTTCACGGTCACCGCTATACGGGACGCTGTGTAGTAATGTAGGGGGTACCTACAGATACACTGCCGTGGTTCACTATACCGGAAGGTTTCCTGTGCTTTAACATTTACTCCTGTGACGACTACCTAAAAAAAGGACTGCTGCTCTCCACATACGCCTAGGAGGATCGATCGTACCCGCTGGTGCGGGGCCACCTATCGGGAGGAGCGTGTGGTTATCCAGGAGCCCAAGAAATGTATCAAGGAGTGACCAGAAGGCGTCCAATATCCTCTTTCATTCGGTCCCAGTGTGGTAACGCATGTCTTGTAACATGAAATACTTAAAAGATCTTGTCTATTGTACGCAGACTACTTACCCTTTTTTAGAAACAGTATCTTTACACTAAACTTTTTTATACTATGAGCGTTGTGCGCTGTTTTTTGTCTTTATCTCATTTGTACAGGACCTGAAGAATGCCCTTATATTACATCATGCAGGATTATTTTGTATTTGTTTGCAATATATAAACCTACTTATTCAAGTAAAGAAAATATATTGTTTTCCTATATAGCACCGACAGTGTATATGCATGTTATGAGGGTTATTCACTGGCACGGAATAAAGCAGCTACACTACTCTAGTGCAGGTGTGGCCAACTCCAGTCCTCAAGGGCCACCAACAGGTCAGGTTTTAAGGATCTCTGCTTCAGCACAGGTGGCTCAATTAGTGGCTCAGTGGACGACAGCTACCTGTGCTGAAGCAGGGATATCCTAAAAACCTGACATGTTGGTGGCTATTGAGGACTGGAGTTGGCCACCGTTAGATTCATTCAAAACAGGTCTTCCCACATCAAAAAGGCACTGAGCTACTCCTTCAGCCCAAATATTCAAGACATTTTTTGTTCCATTTCTATTATGCTAAAGTAGCATTTGATCTCATATAAAGCAGCTCTATAATTGTTTATTACATATGAAAATCAAATGTGAAATGTAATCATTGTATAGATTTATTTTCCTGTAAAAGCTATGCTTGTTTTGAAGTCTTCCATGAGTCTTCCTTTTGTTTACATACTGTAGCATGCCAGATGATGGTTATGTAACATGCACACACACCCACTCATGTATTATTATTTTCCTAAAGCTTTAGTTGCAGTTAGGCCACTTGTTCATAACATGTATCCTGCATGGCAGAGCTGTATAACTTTGCACAGAATTTCAGCCGAGATGTTAAATACAGCTGCAATTCAGTTCATATAATCATCAGATAAGGTTTTGTAGCCCTACACACAATTTAAATATGAAATGTAAATATTTCCAAGAGACAAATTTCCCATTTCATAGTCACTCTCACACAGGGTGCAACAAGCATACAACATCTGCAAATCACATCTAGTAAATGTATGTTTTACAGCTCTGACAATGTACATAATATTTCATAGGACTGGCATAACTAAATACAAAACGACACAGGAATTGGAACAAAATGTATGTATGTCTTCTAAAGAACGTAATACATTTATAATTGCCTTATAACAACTATGTAAAAAATTCTAATTAAATGTTTTGTATGCGCACAGTCTAAGGGTAGTAGTTCTAACCTTTTTAAAAGGAGATGCACACCAAACATACTGCAAAGCACAGGGTATAAATATTTAACAACATCCATGGTATCCGAATCCATAATACCTTGTGATGGGGCATGCTGTGGATACCCCTGCAATGGCCCATTGTATCCAGCATACTGAGGGCGAGGACCTCCAGGCATTGACTGCCCCCCATAAACTGGCTGTTGGTATCCTCCAGGCTGGGGCTGCATGTAAGGAGTAGCTGGGTGAGATTGCTGATTTACGTTCATCTTGTGTACATCCCCAGACTGGTCTCACCTGTACGGAAGGAAGCAGAAGGTGGTATTTAAAAGAACAGGTTTACCAGTGCCGCTTAGGACTAAGGGCTTACTGCACTCAAGTTAATGATACCTGTTCCTACAAAATGTTAGAACTGATAAATGATGAGGTCAAATAGTGTATACACGTCTCAGCATTTCCAGTTAGATCTGAAATAGATAATAGTTTCTATACAAACCAAGTGAATCTAGATAAAGATTATTTGCCTCTAGTCTAATCATTTGACAAGGTGTTGTAAAGCCTAATAACCTACTTAATTTGTATTTTATTCCTACTTCCAACACCTAACCACGTTTCATCTAAAAATGTCATTTACTACAAGAATCAAGCCAGCACTGCACTGGACCCTAAAAGGGACTCGCCGCACACGAAAAGAGTTTACAAATTATGTCAATATCAGTTAAAGCTGCAGACAAAAGCAATATCCCAAGTGCGTTTTTTTAAATAAATTAGTTCTGTACTATGAGAAAATACTTGTAGCATTTTTTTAAACAACTCTAAATTACATTTTAATGTATTATAATGTAACAAGCATTTTTGGTTTCTATAGCAACCATTTACAAAGTCACATCCCCTTCCTCTTCTGAAACAGGCTCTGCTACACCCTTTTTTGAGCTCTGCCCTTTCTCTAGCAGTGCACCTATTGTATCTAGTGACTGCCTGGTCACATTATCTTCCCCACAGAACTTTGCATCTTCGGTCCTCTTCTGCTTCACTGACAGCCATTTAGTGAACCCCCGAGTAGAATCTTGATCGATCGCATGAGAATGGATCGATTGGCAACTTAGCTAATTACTTGTGTGGATTTTACTGGGAATTATATATTCTACCCACACAGATACAGTATATACACACTACACTAAGGCATTCTAATAAATACCTGCATTATCTTATTAGCAGACTTTGAACAATACATGTGTGGCTAATCAATAGAGCACCATCCACTCTTAGAGGCCCACAAAACAGTGTGATCGAATACACCGTTGATCAGTGTAATGAGAATGGGAGAGGACTGTTTAGCCTCTTGCTCTGGCCAACAGCAAGTTACTCATTACTACTGCCTTACACACAGTTAGATAAGAAGACTATGATTGGTCACACCTGTACTGTTCTAGGCACTGTACCTTAGCAGTGCAGTGTCAGCTTATTTAACTGCAAACATGAGAGCCACAGCAAAGTGACTACTAAACAAGTTAGACTTAATTTCCTGCCATGATCACAGACTCCAGAACAAACCATTATTTTCCTGCGATCTCAGAATATATATATTGAAAATGAGATGAATAACCTCGCTTAAGTTTGCTCATTAAACACGTTTAAACAATAATTTAGCATCTAAAAAAGGATTCAACTCCTTTCAACTAGCTCCACAATATTTAAACCATTTAATTAAATGTTGGATTTTCACATTTTCAACCCTGACATTCAGAATCTGTAGTTCTGATCTTGGAAACTAACTCCAAAACCTATACCGGTAATGCACAGGACCAGACTGAACTACCCTGGAAATCTGGAGTCCTGTCTCAAGAGAGGTGGTGACAGGTGGAGCCTGGGTACCCTGGAGATACTGAGGACAGTGACTGCGGAGCCAAAGTTACTCTAACCATAAATATATTTCTATGGAAGGGGCGGTAGCGGCATTCGTATCCATCATTATCACACTAGCCTCACACCAAATTAACCCCTTCACTGCCACTGGGGAGTCTGCACTGAATTACAACACCCCCTCCCCCCCCAGCAACAAAGGGGTTTAAATGTGCATTTAACTGTATTTTTTTTTATTCTTGCCTTATTTATGGTCTAATTACCACGTTATGCAGCCCTACTAAATAAATGTTAAGGTCCAGGGGCCTATGTATATGCGAGTGGAGCTCAGTTCTGACTTCAGTGACATTACCGGGGGGGATGTAACTATTTTGCTGCCAGAGAGGCTTACAACACATTGAAATAAAGCTGCTGTGACCCCCATGCATCTGCTCATAGCCGCCGCCTCCTGCGGCTGGACCTGTGAGGTGACAGGGAGGCCTGTCAGTGATACACCGCAGGCTTTTGGCCTAGCTGTGGTGTATTGGTCTAAACAGCACCGGGGCGCCCGGGTCTCCCCCTCCGGCCTCACCTCCCTCAGGCCCCGTCTTCCTCGTCCCTATAGCAGGCCTCCCCGGAATCTCGCACTCACCGCCTCCCGTTCCGGCTCTCTCTTACTTCCCGTCCGCCTCTCAAAAGCGTCGTCTAGTTCCGACCGGAAATGACGCCGTAGCTCCCCACAGACTCCGCCAGCTTCTCTGCTGCTGCCACGTCCTCACTCTCACGCTCTCCCTCCTCCCGCAACAGAAGGGCAGAGACGGAAGGAGAAGCGGCCTCAGAAGACGCAGTGCGCATGCGCAATCCCCGGGGGGGGCGTGGGGGTGAATTGACCAACCTTTTGTATGAGGCATGGTCGGCCATCTTTGATTCAGGCAAACAGACCAGCCCCTAACAGCACTGCACCCTCACCAGTTATAGAAATGTTTTCTTTCTGTTATTGTCTCAGAACATTTCTCTCAATATTCCTCATAAATCTTACTAATATGTGAATAAATAACTTGAAATATCTGTGTAGCGGGGTACCCCTGGCTACTATTGTACCCAATGGGCTGGCAGTAAACCCTGGTATGTACAGGCTTGCCAGTAGTTGGTATGGGGTTTTCACCTTCACCTTTGGTACTGCACTTGAGTGACAGCGGGGGGTGGCACATCCTGTTGTAGCTGGGACAACGGGGTGCCCACCTTCTGGCTGTACTTAAGGGCAGGACCGCCCTAAAGTTAGAGGTTCTTCCTTACCATTTGAGGGAGGAAGGTCACACGTCGGAGAGCCTGAGATTGGGGCCTACCCATGTGCTCTTCCCTACGGGCAATACCTCTGCCTCCGCTAGGGAGGTGGGGAAGAGCTAGGACGGCTGTGGGTGCCCTTGGTCTGTAGTGACGGTCCAGGGACCATCTCCAGTGAGAGCTGATCTAAAGAGACTGTATCCGGCAGAAGACTGCTGAGTACCTGTTGTGTTACTGCAAAGTGTGTAGTAATAAACCGTTCCTGTTTGCAATATACACCGGCCTGGTGTGTGATCTAACTGGGGGAAGAGGTAATCAATTCTACCGTGGGAGATCATCTCCATTTCCCTGGAGCCCATGGCAGATGGAAGCGCTGCACTGCTAAGTATTACGTGGGGTATGGACCCCAGAAGCCTGTTCCCGTGTCCCCAAGTCATCACCGACTCAGCCCTCTTGTTACCAGCAGGTATGCACCACACCCACCCTGTAATGGCCCCTATCTGCGATTGGGGGGGAGAACACCGTTACATTTGGAGGCGCTGCTGAGATGCGATAACAGGACAGGCTTACAGCGAAAAAAAGCTGGAAGTAACAAGGTACGCTTCCAGAGCAAGTACTGAATGAAGGAGGGAAGCTAGGTGTAGTTAGGAGGAGAGTAACCTCACACAGATGACCTAGATGGCCCTATCGGGTGAATGGTCTGGAGACACAAAGGCTATTGCTTTTCTAAGTCATCATAAGGTGGGTAATCGGGATGCCTAGGGGGTGGCCTGCTTAACGCAGTTAAGAGGGACCCCTGGATAGGATCCGTGATACCGGCAGCCAAAAGGGGCGGCGTAAGAGTACTGCATTGGGAAGAAGCCCAGAGTACTACTAGCCAGTAGCCAGACTATGGAACCACAGAGTGCTTGTAATGGACTAAGATCGTGTACAGCATATTGAGATGGAGCTTTGCTAGCCTGGGTACAACCTACTCTTGGTAGACTGCTGATCTATGTGCTGTGAGGAACCACAGGGAACGGATTTCTGTCGGAATCGTGGTCACGACGTTGTCTGTGAAAGGACTGTACCCAAAATGGAGGTTCCCTTCCTTCTCAAGGGTTTGGCGCGAAAGCCAGAACCCCATCCAAGCGATGTGACTGGTTCAGCCAATAGACAGAGTCACGCCCAGTCTATGTCACCAAGTGCCCCTCCTCTAATCTCCCCCAGAGGGAGGGGACACATTGACAACCAATGCTTAAAGACTTTGAAGAATAAGGGAGGTACCGGATGCAGCGGACCACACCCTCAGTTCTTCGGAGCCTGGCGAGTGAAAGGATCGAGCTAACCTATCTCATGGCCCTTGTGTTCAGTGAACACTGAGTATGTCCAGCGACATGGAGTTTACTCATTACCGACTACCGGGAGGACTCCTGGTGGTCACTGTGGAAGGGAAGAGGTACTTGCGATGCCTCTGTCCCAAGTGTGACTTTCCAGGTGGCGAACTAGCCTGGGGAGCCCAGTGTGCCCGCTGCGGAGCACCGTTTCTAAGGCCTACGCTGACGCGGCCTACGGAATTCGCAGAGAAGAATGCGACTGACCCCAATACTTGGGATGTCGATGCCACTGCTAAAGAAAAAGCTACCCCAACCATGGATACTTCGGAGGGTCCGTGTGCCCTAGCTGAGGCCCAAGGGGATTCGAGTGTCCAGATGACCACAGAGGAAGCTGAGACGGTTCCAGACCTGGTCCCCGCAGAGGAACCAGAGACAGTCGGTGAACCGGAACCAGCCAACGAGATGTCGGATAAGGTGACTGCCTTGGGTGACGAGGTACCGGTGTTCTCAGAGGCGCATGTGCCGGGACCAGCCTTGCTGATTGCCGCTGATGACGCAGGAATGATCGGTGCCTGTCCCCTGCAAATGTGTCCCTTCCCTCTTCCTGCACCAGTAGCCGCCACTCTTCGGTGTTGTTTCAGCCACTGATGATTATGCCAGTGTGGGGATATACGGTGACTGTGGAGTTACTCTCTGGAGGGAATGTTATATGTTATTGCCTGTATATATTCTGCGTTACAGTAAACTGGTTATATACATCCATGAGTACGTGGTTATTGTATATGTGGGTCCTGTGTAGGCAACCTTCTACATCCCTAGAACCCTACACAGGTAGAGGCGCTGAAACCGAGAACGTTCCAGAGGATTCACCCCAGGCTCTCACTGGCGGAGGCTCAGACCTCCTGTGAGCCTGACAGGTATACTGCACCACACCTGGTAACATATAGGTTCCCCTTACATACGCCATATATGCGATTGGGTGGGGGAATACCCGTTACATTTGGAGGCGCTGCTGAGATCAGACTTGGGGTGCCCTATTCTATTTTTGTATCACATTGTGTAATTTGTTTTTCACCATGTTTGTAAAGTCCGGACACGAGGTGCTCACCTGGGCCTTGCGGTGAGATCTTGAACCCCGCCGCGTGGTGGCGGTAGGAGGCCTCCCCGCCACTATAGCCGCTGGAGAGGTCAGGGAGTATATGTGTAAAATTCCTGGGTGGCCGTACGCATGTGGCTTAGCTGTAGAACAAGATCCCACGTCCACGTGGAAAACGATGCTTTTCGTGGTAAGCTTCACTGAGGATATATGCCTGTCCGAAGCACCGTCCACACTGTTTATGTCAGGGGACCCATCTGAGGGTTACCCTTTAGTCTACGCTGACCCAGTCAAATGGCGTCTCCCGCCAAAGCAAGAGAGCGCACGTGCGGCTGACTGCAAGCCTGCACTAAACTGTGTTGCAAAAATCTGTCCGGGATTGGCGGGAAAACCTAAGCCCCGCCCCCACCAACCGAGTGGCGCAGTGCAGAACCAGAAACAATCCTTGAAAGAGTGTGCTGTCCCTCCTTTAAATTCCACCAGAGGGAGCAAGCACAGTGAGCCTCAATCAGTAACTGCTGTCTCCACTGAGGAAAGTACAGGATGCCGTGAACCACATCCTCCGTTGTATGGTGTTTGGCCAGTAGAAGGACTGTGTGTAACGTTTCTTTTGTGCCCGTGCTTACAGAAAGACCTTCAACTCTCTGGTGGTATGAATTTTGAGCTCTATCAGCTACCAGGAGGGGTTGAGACAGTGAGATTGGAAGGAAAAAGGTACGTCAGAGGCCTATGCCCCAAGTGTGATTTTCCAGATGGCGAATTGAGCTGGGGACCCAAGTGTGCCTGCTGCGGGGCACAGTTCCTGAGGCCCATGCTGCTGCGGCCTACAGAACCCACAGAGGAAGAGGCAGCTGACCTCTCTACTGGGGTGATCGATGCTGTTGACCCATCTACCCCAGCTACGAATGTTTCGGAGGGGCCGTGCGCTCTAACCCCGGTTCTAGACTCAGTTCCACACTCAGGACTGCAGATTCCAGAACCGCAGATTCCGGAATCCCAGGGTAAGGTGTCCCTACCCCCATCCTTGTCTACTGATGACAGCAGCCAACCAGCCGTGGTGATGCGCCAGTCGGCGGACCACCCAAGTGAAGCTGAAGCACCTGCTGCTGACCCTGCTTTGGGCCCGCTGCACATCGACATCCCTCGGCAGCAAGCGCTGGTGCGGCCGGAGCCGTGGAAGAGTCCCACGGCCGTGACGACTCCCAGTGTCTCGGAGGTACATCCGGAGACGGGATTGGAAGAAGAGGAACCCATCGCAAGCCAGCGGAGTGGTGAGGAACCTCCTTACTCCCCACAGGCTACGATGGAGGCGGCCGTGGAAAAGGCCCCAACTAAGGCTCATGCTGAGCAGCAGACCGTCGCTGGACACCCGTGTGTCACCATAACTGAACTGAGTGTGAGCCTGTGCGCTCCAACCCAAATGGTCCCAGAACCGGGATCCAACGCTCCCGAGTTTCAAGACAGTGAGTGGACTGCCCCAGAAGTGCCAGGGACAGGTCCGAAGACAGCCGAGGTGGGAACTGACAGCGTCTCCGAGGACCTGTTGGCCACCATGAATCACCGCAGTGGTAAGGTATCAACCCTTTACCCCCTGCAGGATGAAACAAAGACTTTGAGTATGGAGACATTGCCAATTGCTCGCTTCCCAGTGGAAGCCTCACAAGTACGTAGGGACAAGGACTGTGTGGCGAGGGATTTAGTAAAAATTGCCTCCTTTAAGCTCAAAGAGGAGCGCTCCATTCACAATGTGGTGGACCGCGGAAAGGGTCAAGGCCTCCTGGCCTACCGCATCCATGCCGCGGGTGGCCGGGTAAAGGTCTGGCCAAGAGACACTGTGCTATTCCTTCCACCAGGGGGAGGAAGTAGTCTGGAACCAGTGACTGTTGCAGATGACCACAATCTCAAAGAGTCTAAAGAGACTCCAGTGTTGATAACGGAGACTACCCAGGCGGAGGCTCACAAAAGTAAAAGTGAGGTACCCCCACATGATCAGTTAGGGGCACCCCACCATTGGTCTCAGCAAACAGCTAAAATTCAGCTGGCCTCGGGTATTACTGTGTGTGATATGCCATGTATCAGTGATGTTAAAGCCAACATGTTAAGTTGTACAGTTTATGCAATGCATTTTTATTGTGTAACTTTCTGTAATGTGATGCTGTTCTCCAAGCGGTGACATTGGTATTTTCACCAGGGGGAGAGTGTAAGGGGGTCACCCTCGGTTCCCCTGATCTTCCTTTGCCCCCTGCCTTACCCCTGTGGCAGTGGGGGAAGGGGGCGGCGACTTCTCCCGGCGGGCACCGCCATCTTGGGTGCAGCGCGAGGTTTGAGCAATGCGCAGAGGTAAGCGGTGGCCATCGCCAGTGTGCCGGAGCTCTGGGAGGTTGCGCAGGCACAGTTAAGCGTAGCGGCGGCCATTACAGCGTCGCACATGCGCAGTAAAGATCGCGCACGCGGTCCCCATAGGAAAGAGCTGTGCCAAGGACTACAATTCCCAGCAGCCTCAGGGGACTGCACTTTCACCCTGGTCACAGGCATCATTGAAGCCAATAGAGCTGGCAGATTCTCATGCTGCAGAGTTGCAACAATGTTGTGTGCAGACAGGGTTTTTGTCAGTTGGATCCAGGAAGAGATTGGGGAAGGTAGTGTACACAGAGCAGGGCTCTGCTGTACTAGGCCAGAGAAACCCCAGGCCCAGGTAGGCCCCAACTCCCCACCAGGTAAGTGGGTAATTAATAAGGGACGGCCCCAGGTTAGGGACCCTGCCCTTGGGTTCGTGTGTGTGTGTATCTTGTCAGGGTCACGGCTGTCAGTGCAGTGAGAGCTGACAAGAGGGCATCCTGTGTGTATGCAGCACGTTCGCTGCAGGCACCAAGTAGGTTGCAGTGCGTTGCTGCAGGTGCTAGGTAGTAGTTAGCAGTCAGGACCGGGAAGAGCTAGGGGAACGGATTAGGCCAGTAACCCCCTAGGTCCCAGATAGGTCCTGACTCCCCAGTTTGTGGTGCTACAGGGACAGGCCCTAGATTAGGGACCCTGTCACAGTAGTACTAGTGCTAGATAGGGACACAGCGGACGCTGCGCTCCCAGAGAACAGACTTGGGCTCAAGTCTGTGCCCGCAGAGACTATCTCCAGGATGGGATCGCCCCTGGCAGACCCATGCGAGGAAACATCGGATCAGACGGGATCACCAAGCGGCAGATCCTTTTCGAAGTCGCTTGCAGGCCCGAGTGCAGGAGCGCTCGGCAGGTATCTTCCTAAGTGCACCAACGTATCCTAACATATCACAACTACACATAGTGGCAGCGCTGACCACGGGACAAGGCGGTTGGGCTGTGGACCCAGTGTGGGGATATACGGTGACTGTGGAGTTACTCTCTGGAGGGAATGTTATAAGTGTGTGTTATTGCCTGCATATATATTCTGTGTTACAGTAAACTGGTTATATACATCCATGAGTAGGTGGTTATTGTATATGTGGGTCCTGTGTAGGCAACCTTCTACATCCCTAGAACCCTACACAGGTGGAGGCGCTGAAACCGAGAACGTTCCAGAGGATTCACCCCAGGCTCTCACTGGCGGAGGCTCAGACCTCCTGTGAGCCTGACAGGTATACTGCACCACACCTGGTAACATATAGGTTCCCCTTACATACGCCATATATGCGATTGGGTGGGGGAATACCCTTTACATGTATGAAAGGAAAGCTGTACTTTATTAACCGAATCACTCAATGTATTCCGTGTTGTTTAGGAGCTTGTGTCCATCTGAGCCAAGAATGCAGTGGCATTTCCAAAGTTACAGAGACAAGGGTTGAGTTATAGTTTTTCGGAATATCACAATGGTGGCCATTTTCAAAACGTTCAGCTGTAAAGTTGCTTTCTATATCGTATTTCTAAAAAACATAAAAGTGCTGGTTCAATGTATTTGTGAATTCCTTCTTATTTGTTGCTGTTGCTCATTCCTGCAGCCCATATTACACTCCCTGGTCATGCAGCCAACAGTTGTCCTACATGATATCCACCCTTAAATAGTCATCTCAGTGACAGGTCACTTAAAGATTGTTCCTATCTTGCTGCTTTTCTGATTAGCTCTTCAACGACTGCTTTCCACTTTTGCTCCACTGTTGAGATATCACAAGCGTGTCTCATTTGACCCCTGTTGTGGGTTTTTTCCACAGAACATTGGCTGTTTCACCGGTCATTCATCATATTGCAAAATTCAATAATTACTTAAGCTTTAGTAGAACTTCTAAACATACCTGTTTGACACATATAATACCAGGTTTTTAGTTCCTTCTCATGATAAAAAATCTACATAGCAGCTTAGAAAAAACAAAGCTACAGTATGACTAGAAAATACTCCAAGGGACTTCTAAAAATGGCAACTTTATTTCATATAGCGCTTTTCTCCCAACGGGAATCAAAGCGCTTCACAATGACAATATAGTGCGCGGTACACAGCACATAGGATGGTTACAGACACAGTCCCTGCCCAGGGGAGCTTACAATCTATGATTTTGGTCCCAGAGGCACAGGGAGATAAAGTGACTTGCCCAAGCTCACAAGGAGCTGACACCGGGAATTGAACCATGTTCCCCTACTTCAAACTCAGTGTTGTTGTATACAGAGCCACTACTTCTCCATGAAGTCACTCTTCATAAATCTCTCAAACAATGAAAAACTCAAAGAATGGCACACTGCACAAAAATCTACTTAAAACAATGCAAATAATAATGTACTATTACATTATGACATCTCTAGAGAAGAAAAGTATCCATTGATAACATTTGAATTCAAACACAATAAAGGGGTTCTGTTACTTGGCACACACACACACACACACACACACACACACACACACACACACACACACACACACACACACACACACACACACACACACACACACACACACACACACACACACACACACACACACACACACACACACACACACTATTTATGTTCCATTCACTTGAATGGAGCCTTAAGGTGTCTTCTAGCACCAAAGGTGTCGTAAGGAGGAGTACTTTTTCGTAAATATGGCCCTCTCAGTCTTGGTGCTATTTTCATTTATATCCTCCATAAAGATGCAATCCAAGCGGGTGATTTTTTAAATTTGTTACATAGCATTGAAGCATGGGGTCTCTGGAGATGAACCCCATTAATTTGAGCTCTGGGGACCCACTGCTTCCAGAGAGACTTACCTTCATAGGGGGTGCCGGGAGCCACTCCGCTCAGCTAGCAGGGATCACGCAATGATCGCTTTTCAAAGCTCCCGCGTCCTGCGGGCCAATAGGAAGCCGTGACATCATCCGGTGAGGTTTCCTATTGGCCCATGGGATGCGGGAACTTTAAAAAGCAGAGATATACCGGCACCCCCTTCGGAGGGTCTGTATCTCTGAAAGCAGGGGGTCCCCGGAACCGAAATTAACTGGGGTCAGCTCCAGAGACCCCCTGCTTCAATGCTATGTTCAAAACAAAATCAAAAATGGGAAAAAAATGCTTACAGGCAGAAAGGTAGGTTTATGAGGCTGGAATAGAATAGACATACTCAGTCCCACTGTATGGAATATTTGGCTTTGGCATGTCATTGGTGATTTAGCTAACCGTATACTACTCAGTATTGAATGAATTAAGCCTTTGTTAATTTGTACCCATAAGCCCCCTTCACTTTTAAGAGTGGAAATAACTCCTGGAAAATAATAAAGTAACTTTTGTAGACTGGATGCTATTTAAACAATTTGAACAGGTGGGTACAGAAAGAATCAAAGTGCATTATCACTGAAAGGCAACTCAGGATGAGGTGGCTATAATTAGACAGCATTAAGGAATGGGGTTTGTGTGAGAATGCTCCACAGAGTGGTAGGAGGGATCTATTTTCAGCCAAGAGGTGAAAGAGTGTGGGAGGATGAGAAAGAGAGGACAGCAAGATTGACAGGACATGTGCTAGGGGACGCCACTGGCCCTTTACCAAAAGTAGAACTAAGTGACTTCTCGTAACAAGTGGAGAAGCTCCCAGAAGGGCTTAGAGCAGCTAGGATCTCCTGTCCTGCTCTTTGCTTGTGTAGAAACATGGGGGGATATGTAGGGATGGAGATCAGATAGTCCGATCTGGAGCAGAGAAGAAGCAGCCATGGGAGCTGACGATCTTATCCTCATCACCTTATCCGGAGAGGGCCCATGGGGCTTCAGGCTACATGGGGGATCGGAGAAGACCTTACCTCTCCTAGTGTCAAAGGTAAGGTTATCCTGCGGCCTTACATCAGAAGGGCCAGTGGGTTGATCCCACAAACACTTGATCGAGTTACAAGCAAGTTTAAAAAGGTGCTTTATAAAAAAAAAAGGGTATAGCAAATGTGTATTGGAATAAGACATGTAAATACAATATGCTACAATGAAATGTATCTGCAAACACCCTAATAAAAATATACTTTATATATAAAAAAGGTGCTTTACTCAATTTGATGAGCCTGTTTGAAAATGCTAAATTTTGTAAATATCCCTAGCTCAGAAAAGGGACCTTCTACTGCTCCTTGTGCCTTTTGGAGAAGTACTTAGCTTTTTACTTGCTTTTTGTCAGGTTGAATAAAAGCTATCACACGTTTCATTTCACGAGTAGGGCCTGTGACTAGCAGTATATATTAATATTTTGCCTAAACCATACCACTATTGCCATTTACTTAGCACTTTCTTGCTTATCCAATTCTAGAAGGATAACAATGTCTACAATAAAAGAAGATATATGTACAATATCAATACAATCATGCCATGAGTATCTGATTGAGGAGGTAAATTGTATTGGAAATAATTATACTTAGAATAATTAAACTTTCCTTTTAATACAATGTCCATCTATTTTATCTGCCAATGAGAGCTCCCATTAATCTGATTAAACGGAAAGATCGATAAGCAAATCTTCACTGTTTTAATACATCACAAGAAAGAAATCACTGGCGACAGTATATTAAATACCTTCATGGCCTGGGATTTCTACATTCATGGTAAATCTGTCTTGTTATTGGATGGAATCCGTAGATATTTATCTAGTACAAGTTTTTATTTGCTAGTATTCTTGGCGTGAGTTAGGGGGGCACCGTGGCTAGATATTACTGGTTATAACACTCAACACTTTTTTGTTTTTACCTTGTACAGCAACAATGGTTTTATGAACATTTGTAAAATATCACATGCTACCGTAATAATAATTGGAATGATTGCTGTAATCTTGGATTATTAACCCTTTCGGGGCCCTCAAGGGGAGGATTATCTAATAGCAATGATAACGTGGCAGTTCCCTTTTCGCTGGGATCAAGCAGATAGATCATCAATGATAAATAAATAACTATTGAGGCCACAAAAAAAAATGAACTTCTCATTACAACTACCAATATGAGGCACTAACTTTAGATAATCTACATACCCATACGCCAAACCAGTGCCCCCTTCAAGAGGAAAACAAGGTGGATGCATCAACTCCAGCACCCACTATAAGAACTAGAGCTAATGGTTTGTGATGCAACAATTCTAATTTACTTTATTAGGTACATACCTGGCTACTTGTCCATTCGATTAGTATGTGACACAGGTCCTTTGAACAGAAATATATATATATATATATATATATATATATATATATATATATATATATATATATATACAGTGGTTGACAAATCACCAAAAAATCTACTCGCCACACAAAAAAATCTACTCGCCACCTAGTACCAAACGTGTGCTGCTTGGGCCAATATTTACTCGCCCGGGGGTTAAATCCACTCGCCCGGGGCGAGCAAATGTATAGGTTTGTCGAACACTGTATATATATATATATATATATATATATGTGTGTGTGTGTATTTGTTGTAAGAAAAACGTACATGACCTTGAATTACCTCTATGACTTGCTGAAAGTGCACGTGTATCATGCTCACTGGCACTGAGTCTTCCACTTGTATTGGTTATCAACAAGTAGAATCACCCCATGGAGAGGCATGAGTTAATTCATAACGTGGTGGGTGATGATGAAGGACCTGAGCACAGAGCACAGTCTGAACTATATGAACATATTTACTTAGAATTGCTTGTTATATGATATCACATTGAGCATCATCAAAAATACAAATCTAAAAAAGACACACAGCAAAGGGACAGAATCATTCTCCATTTGTTTGCCCTGCTGCGGATTCCATTTATTATACAAGTATCTTTTTTTTATAAAGATTTTAGACTGTGAGGATGTATTATTTGTTTCTGTAATACATGGCATGTCAGCATTTTATTACCACACTAAATATGTCTTCTTATCAGTAAAACACAGCATGTGCAAACTATTCTTATGTTTAATCTTGTTAGGCTTCCATTGTGCACTGTTGAACAATACAGCCACAATCCCTGCTCTGAATATAGAATTGGAAGCACAGATGGGTAGTGCCTGGCTCATGGTCTCCCAGGACTGACACTGGATCACAAACACATTATATATGCCATTGTCTTAACCACAAACCGAATCTTTTTTCCTCTGCTTTGCGCTGTTGAATCCACATGAGGTCTAAGTAATAAAATACAATTAAAGATATGTATTTATTATCAGATCACTGCAAGTGCTGTTGTCATAAAACAGATGCCCAGAAGATTAGCGTCTCCGTGCGCTAATGTATAATGTGTGTGTGTGTGGGGTGTGTGCGTCAACTTCTCTTTCACGAAGAAGAAAATAATGCTATTGGTGAAGTTAGCAGCAGAGTTTGGGTGCTGTTGTCGAGCACACATATAAATGATATTTTAGATTACAGTGGGTGACACTTTTGTGTGCCATCGATACAACAAAATTGGCCATTACGGTTTTTTTTTGGCACAAAGGACAATTGCAAGTAGACACAAACAATTCTTAATGCATTCATATGTATGAACATGATGCACAACGTACAAAGAATAAGAAAATGTAAGTACATGAATAATGATGCACCAACACATGCTGCTAATGATTTTAAGTGAGAAATTAATTTAGTGACAATTCACTGTTTTAATTCAGCTAAAAAACAACAGTTCTCTACACATAGCTCCATTTATGTCAGTGTGAGTATTTTAACAGCATGAAATGTGATAGTGCGCTATACAAATAATTCTATAGAAAAAATATTTTTGGAAATTATATATCTTGGATTAAATTTAGACGATATAAAATAATAAAATACAACTCAAAGAAAATACCAACCACAGTATTCCTATCCCTCAGGGGTGTAGGCATTATGTGTTAAATATCAAGAAACAAATTCAGACCACTCTTCTATAAAAAAAAATAATAATATTAAAAAACAAGTAATACAATTATTAATAATGATAATATAATCAGTCTCTTGTGACCACTACTCCATCAGAATCACCTCAAAAACAAGAGAGAGGCGCAAATCATAGCATAAATACCACGTTTGTGTCTATCTTTTGTTTTCGAGTATTTGAACAGCTGAGGTTATTTGGCAAAAGCTCTTGAGACTGTTTAACACCTGAGGCCCAAATCCATATATAACGGTGCTAAGCTTTAGCTCAAGTGAGTGGGAGAAAAGACAGGCTGCAGCTTAGCATCGTTATATGGATCTGGACCTTAACACAGGGGTGCTCAACTACAGTCCTCAGAGGATGATTGAGCCACCTGTGCCGAAGCAGGGATTGATTGAACTACCTGTGCTGAAGCAGGGATATCCTGAAAACCTGACCTGTTGCAGGGGCCTGAGGACTGGAGTTGAGCACCCCGCCTTAATGTGTACTTTTATTGTATCAGGTATGTATGTTCTAAAACAGTTCCACCTGTTATCTTAAAAATAATATAATTCCGAAAGAACAGTGGAATTACCACCCAAAATGTGGCATTATTGTTGACATACAGTAGTGTTATATTATTATTTGTATGATGGTGTTTTCTGTTACTTTGGCATATCTATAAATTAAAGCGTTTGGCTAATCGGCTAAATAAATGGCATTTACTAGCAGTCTCAGATCCCTGATCCCCTTTACTTACAGGAACTGAGAGCCCTTCCCCAGCATAGCATGAGGTGTGTGTTACAGTGTGAAAGGTGTGTGTTCCAGTGTGAGAGGTGTGTGTTACAGTGTGAGAGGTGTGTGTTACAGTGTGAGAGGTGTGTTACATTGTGAGGTGTGTGTTCCAGTGTGAGAGGTGTGTGTTCCAGTGTGAGAGGTGTGTTACATTGTGAGGTGTGCTACAGTTTAGAGGTGTGTGTTACAATGTGTTACAGTGTGAGAGGCATGTGCTCCAGTGTGAGAGGTGTGTCACAGTGTGTTGCATTGTGAGAGGTGAGTGTTACAGTGTGAGAGGTGTGTTACAGTGTGAGGTGTGTGTTACAGGGTGCGGTGTGTGTTACAGGATGAGAGGTGTCTTGCATTGTGAGAGGTGTGTGTTACAGTGTAAGAGGCATGTGTGTTATAGTGTGAGGTGTGTGTTACAGGGTGAGAGGTGTGTTACAGAGTGAGAGGTTTGTGTTAGTGTGTTAGTGTGCTACAGTGTGAGAGGTGTGTTACAGTGTGTGTTACAGAGTGAGAGGTGTGTGTTACAAGGTGAGAGGTGTGTGTTACAGGGTGAGGTGTGAGAGGTGTGTATTAAAGTGTGAGAGGTGTGAGAGGTGTGTGTTAGTGTGAGAGGTGTGTGTTACAACGTAAGAGGTGTGTGTTACAATGTGAGGTATGTGTGTTACAGAGTGAGAGATGTGTGTTATGTGTGTGTTAGTGTGAGAGGTGTGTGTTGGTGTGTTACAGTGTGAGGTGTGTGTTACATTGTGAGGTGTGTGTTACAGTGTGAGAGGTGTGTGTTAGTGTGTTACAGTGTGAGAGGTGTGTGTTAGTGTTTTAGAGTGTGAGAGGTGTGTTACAGCGTGAGAGGTGTGTTAGTGTGTTAGTGTGAGAGGTGTGTGTTACAGTGTAAGAGGTGTTTGTTAGTGTGTTACAGTGTGAGAGGTGTGTGTTACAGTGTGAGAGGTGTGTGTTAGTGTGTTACAGTGTGAGAGGTGTGTGTTAGTGTTTTAGAGTGTGAGAGGTGTGTTACAGTGTGAGAGGTGTGTGTTAGTGTGTTCCAGTGTGAGAGGTGTGTGTTACAGTGTGAGAGGTGTGTGTTACAGTGTGAGAGGTGTGTTACATTGTGAGGTGTGTGTTCCAGTGTGAGAGGTGTGTGTTCCAGTGTAAGAGGTGTGTTACATTGTGAGGTGTGCTACAGTATGAGAGGTGTGTGTGTTACAATGTGTTACAGTGTGAAAGGCATGTGCTCCAGTGTCAGAGGTGTGTCACAGTGTGTTGCATTGTGAGAGGTGAGTGTTACAGTGTGAGAGGTGTGTTATAGTGTGAGGTCTGTGTTACAGGGTGCGGTGTGTGTTACAGGATGAGAGGTGTCTTGCATTGTGAGAGGTGTGTGTTACAGTGTAAGAGGCATGTGTGTTATAGTGTGAGGTGTGTGTTACAGAGTGAGAGGTGTGTTACAGAGTGAGAGGTTTGTGTTAGTGTGTTAGGTGTGTTAGTGTGCTACAGTGTGAGAGGTGTGTTACAGTGTGTGTTACAGAGTGAGAGGTGTGTGTTACAAGGTGAGAGGTGTGTGTTACAGGGTGAGGTGTGTATTAAAGTGTGAGAGGTGTGTGTTAGTGTGAGAGGTGTGTTAGTGTGAGAGGTGTGTGTTACAACGTAAGAGGTGTGTGTTACAATGTGAGGTGTGTGTGTTACAGAGTGAGAGATGTGTGTTAGTGTGTTATGTGTGTGTTAGTGTGAGAGGTGTGTGTTGGTGTGTTGCAGTGTGAGGTGTGTGTTACATTGTGAGGTGTGTGTTACAGTGTGAGAGGTGTGTGTTAGTGTGTTACAGTGTGAGAGGTGTGTGTTAGTGTTTTAGAGTGTGAGAGGTGTGTTACAGCGTGAGAGGTGTGTTAGTGTGAGAGGTGTGTGTTACAGTGTAAGAGGTGTTTGTTAGTGTGTTACAGTGTGAGAGGTGTGTGTTACAGTGTGAGAGGTGTGTGTTAGTGTTTTAGAGTGTGAGAGGTGTGTTACAGTGTGAGAGGTGTGTGTTAGTGTGTTCCAGTGTGAGAGGTGTGTGTTCCAGTGTGAGAGGTGTGTGTTACAGTGTGAGAGGTGTGTTACATTGTGAGGTGTGTGTTCCAGTGTGAGAGGTGTGTGTTCCAGTGTGAGAGGTGTGTTACATTGTGAGGTGTGCTACAATATGAGAGGTGTGTGTGTTACAATGTGTTACAGTGTGAGAGGCATGTGCTCCAGTGTGAGAGGTGTGTCACAGTGTGTTGCATTGTGAGAGGTGAGTGTTACAGTGTGAGAGGTGTGTTACAGTGTGAGGTGTGTGTTACAGGGTGCGGTGTGTGTTACAGGATGAGAGGTGTCTTGCATTGTGAGAGGTGTGTGTTACAGTGTAAGAGGCATGTGTGTTATAGTGTGAGGTGTGTTACAGAGTGAGAGGTTTGTGTTAGTGTGTTAGGTGTGTTAGTGTGCTACAGTGTGAGAGGTGTGTTACAGTGTGTGTTACAGAGTGAGAGGTGTGTGTTACAGGGTGAGAGGTGTGTGTTACAGGGTGAGGTGTGAGAGGTGTGTATTAAAGTGTGAGAGGTGTGTGTTAGTGTGAGAGGTGTGTGTTAGTGTGAGAGGTGTGTGTTACAACGTAAGAGGTGTGTGTTACAATGTGAGGTGTGTGTGTTACAGAGTGAGAGATGTGTGTTAGTGTTTTACGTGTGTGTTAGTGTGAGAGGTGTGTGTTGGTGTGTTACAGTGTGAGGTGTGTGTTACATTGTGAGGTGTGTGTTACAGTGTGAGAGGTGTGTGTTAGTGTGTTACAGTGTGAGAGGTGTGTGTTAGTGTTTTAGAGTGTGAGAGGTGTGTTACAGCGTGAGAGGTGTGTTAGTGTGTTAGTGTGAGAGGTGTGTGTTACAGTGTAAGAGGTGTTTGTTAGTGTGTTACAGTGTGAGAGGTGTGTGTTACAGTGTGAGAGGTGTGTGTTAGTGTGTTACAGTGTGAGAGGTGTGTGTTAGTGTTTTAGAGTGTGAGAGGTGTGTTACAGTGTGAGAGGTGTGTGTTAGTGTGTTACAGTGTGAGAGGTGTGTGTTACAGTGTGAGAGGTGTGTGTTATTGTGTTACAGTGTGAGAGGTGTGTGTTACAGTGTGAGAGGTGTGTGTTAGTGTTTTACAGTGTGAGAGTAGTGTGTTAATGTGTGAGAGGTGTGTGTTACAGTGTGAGAGGTGTGTGTTACAGTGTAAGAGGTGTGTGTTAGTGTGTTACAGTGTGAGAGGTGTGTGTTACAGTGTAAGAGGTGTGTGTTAGTGTGTTACAGTGTGAGAGGTGTGTGTTACAGTGTAAGAGGTGTGTGTTAGTGTGTTAGTGTGAGAGGTGTGTGTTACAGTGTGAGAGGTGTGTGTTAGTGTGTTACTGCGCTGCCATTTCCACCCTGTTTACCTGTAAAACCTCTTTTGATAATCTGCAAAGAAATGTTTAATGTAATTATGAGCTCATTGAATTGAATTTCATTGAATTCTGCTTTAAATGCTTCGTAATTTCAATGGCTTCTACGGCTGTCATCATAACTCTGAAAAGCATATGTGTTAGGTGCAGTTCTCACTCATTATGGTCACTGGACCATAGCAGTATGTTTAGTTACATGAGGTGTGGAAGTAAAGTGAGTTCCATTCTGTTCCGTGCAGGGCGAGGTGAGAACAATCGCTTCTAATCACTAGAAAGGTTGTAAGGACGCGCAAGAAAATGTCATCAGTGAGGACAATGAGTGGAACAATTGTCAAAAATCAGCAGCCTCAAACAGGGCCACCGACAGCTTTCATGGGGCACAGGACTAGAGTTTCCACTGGGGCCCCTGTGTCGGCGGCCTTGCAAGTCCCCCTCTTTCTATTAGCCCCCCACACCCCTTACACACCTCCTCGCTCTCTCGCACACACCTCCTCGCTCTCTCGCACACACCTCCTCGCTCTTTCTCACACCTCCCTCTCACACACCTTCCTCTCACAAACCTCCCTCTCACACACCTCGCTCTCACACACCTCCTCGCTCTCTCACACACCTCCTCGCTCTCTCACACACCTCCTCGCACTCTCACACACCTCCTCGCTCTCTCACACACCTCCTTGCTCTCTCATACACCTCCTCGCTCTCACACACCTCCTCGCTCTCACACACCTCATCGCTCTCTCACACACCTTCTCACTCTCTCACACACCTCCTCGCCCTCTCACACACCTCCTCGCTCTCTCACACACCTCCTCGCTCTCTCACACACCTCCTCGATCTGTCACACCACCTCACTCTCTCACACACCTCCTCGATCTCACACACACCTCCTCGATCTCTCAGACACCTCCTCGCTCTCACACACCTCCTTCTCACACACCTCCCTCTCACACACCTCCTCGCTCTCTCACACACCTCCTCGCTCTCTCACACACCTCCTCGCTCTCTCACACACCTCGCTGTCTCACACACCTCCTCGCCCTCTCACACACCTCCTTGCTCTCTCACACACCTCCCTCTCACACACCTCCTCGCTCTATCACACACCTCCCTCTCACACACCTCCTCGCTCTCTCACACACCTCCCTCACACACCTCCTCGCTCTCTCACACACCTCCCTCTCACACACCTCCTCGCTCTCTCACACACCTCCTCCCTCTCACACACCTCCTCCCTCTCACACACCTCCTCCCTCTCACACAACTCCTCCCTCTCACACAACTCCTCCCTCTCACACACCTCCTCGCTCTCTCACACACTTCCTCGCTCTCTCACACACTTCCTCGCGCTCTCACACACCTCCTCACTCTCTCACACATCTCCTCACTCTCTCACACACCTCCTCACTATCTCACACACATCCTTGCTCTCTCACACACCTCATCACTCTCTCACACACCTCCTCGCTCTCACACACCTCCTCGCTCTCTCACACACCTCCTCACTCTCTCACACACCTCCTCGCTCTCTCACACACCTCACTCTCACACACCTTCTCACTCTCTCACACACCTCCTCGCTCTCTCACACACCTCATCACTCTCTCACACACCTCCTCGCTCTCACACACCTCCTCGCTCTCTCACACACCTCCTCGCTCTCTCACACACCTCCTCGCTCTCTCACACACCTCGCTCTCTCACACACCTCGTTCTCTCACACACCTCCTCGCTCTCTCACACCTCCTCGCTCTCTCACACCTCCTCGCTCTCTCACACACCTCCTCGCTCTCTCACACACCTCCTCCCTCTCACACACCTCCTCCCTTTCACACACCTCCTCCCTCTCACACAACTCCTCCCTCTCACACAACTCCTCCCTCTCACACACCTCCTCGCTCTCTCACACACCTCCTCACTCTCTCACACACCTCCTCGCTCTCACACACCTCCTCGCTCTCACACACCTCCTCGCTCTCTCACACACCTCCTCGCTCTCTCACACACCTCCTCGCTCTCTCACACACCTCGCTCTCTCACACACCTCCTCGTTCTCTCACACACCTCCTCGCTCTCTCACACCTCCTCGCTCTCTCACACACCTCCTCGCTCTCTCACACACCTCCTCCCTCTCACACACCTCCTCCCTTTCACACACCTCCTCCCTCTCACACAACTCCTCCCTCTCACACACCTCCTCACTATCTCACACACGTCCTTGCTCTCACACACCTCATCACTCTCTCACACACCTCCTCGCTCTCACACACCTCCTCGCTCTCTCACACACCTCCTCACTCTCTCACACACCTCCTTGCCCTCTCACACACCTCCTCGCTCTCTCACACACCTCCTCGCTCTCTCACACACCTCACTCTCTCACACACCTTCTCACTCTCTCACACACCTCCTCGCTCTCTCACACACCTCCTCGCTCTCTCACACACCTCCTCGCTCTCACACACCTCCTCGCTCTCTCACACACCTCCTCACTCTCTCACACACCTCCTTGCCCTCTCACACACCTCCTCGCTCTCTCACACACCTCCTCGCTCTCTCACACACCTCACTCTCTCACACACCTTCTCACTCTCTCACACACCTCCTCGCTCTCTCACACACCTCCTCGCTCTCTCACACACCTCCTCGCTCTCTCACACACCTCCTCGCTCCCTCACACACCTCCTCGCTCTCTCACGCACCACGTCACTCTCTCACACACCTCCTCCCTCTCACACACCACCTCACTCTCACACACACCTCCTCGATCTGTCACACCTCCTCACTCACACACCTCCTCGATCTCTCACACACCTCCTCGATCTCTCAGACACCTCCTCGCTCTCACACACCTCCCTCTCACACACCTCCTTCTCACACACCTCCCTCTCACACACCTCGCTCTCTCACACACCTTCTCACTCTCTCACACACCTCCTCGCTCTCTCACACACCTCCTCACTCTCTCACACACCTCCTCGCTCTCACACACCTCCTCGCTCTCTCACACAACTCCTCGCTCTCTCACACACCTCGTTCTCTCACACACCTCCTCGCTCTCTCACACACCTCCTCGCTCTCTCACACACCTCCTCGCTCTCTCACACACCTCCTCGCTCTCTCACACACCTCCTCCCTCTCACACACCTCCTCCCTCTCATACACCTCCTCCCTCTCACACAACTCCTCCCTCTCACACAACTCCTCCCTCTCACACACCTCCTCGCTCTCTCACACACTTCCTCGCTCTCTCACACACTTCCTCGCTCTCTCACACACCTCCTCACTCTCTCACACATCTCCTCACTCTCTCACACACCTCCTCACTATCTCACACACATTCTTGCTCTCTCACACACCTCATCACTCTCTCACACACCTCCTCGCTCTCTCACACACCTCCTCGCTCTCTCACACACCTCCTCGCCCTCTCACACACCTCCTTGCCCTCTCACACACCTCCTCACTCTCTCACACACCTCCTCACTCTCTCACACACCTCACTCTCTCACACACCTTCTCACTCTCTCACACACCTCCTCGCTCTCTCACACACCTCCTCACTCTCTCACACACCTCCTCGCTCTCTCACACACCTCCTCGCTCTCTCACGCACCACGTCACTCTCTCACACACCTCCTCGATCTGTCACACCTCCTCACTCACACACCTCCTCGATCTCTCACACACCTCCTCGATCTCTCAGACACCTCCTCGCTCTCACACACCTCCCTCTCACACACCTCCCTCTCACACACCTCGCTCTCTCACACACCTCCTCGCTCTCTCACACACCTCCTCGCTCTCTCACACCTCCTCGCTCTCACACACCTCCTCGCTCTCACACACCTCCTCGCTCTCTCACACACCTCCTCGCTCTCTCACACACCTCCTCGCTCTCTCACACACCTCCTCGCTCTCTCACACACCTCCTCACTCACACACACCTCCTCGCTCTCACACACCTCCCTCTCACACACCTCCTCGCTCTCTCACATACCTCCTCGCTCTCTCACACACCTCCTCGCTCTCACACACCTCCCTCTCACACACCTTCTCACACACCTCCCTCTCACACACCTCGCTCTCTCACACACCTCCTCGCTCTCTCACACACCTCCTCGCTCTCTCACACCTCCTCGCTCTCACACACCTCCTCGCTCTCTCACACACCTCCTCGCTCTCTCACACACCTCCGCGCTCTCTCACACACCTCCCTCTCACACACCTCCTCGCTCTCTCACATACCTCCTCACTCTCTCACACACCTCCTCGCTCTCTCACACATACCTCCTCGCTCTCTCGCACATACCTCCTCGCTCTCTCGCACACACCTCCTCGCTCTCTCGCACACACCTCCTCGCTCTCTCGCACACACCCCCTCACTCTCTCGCACATACCTCCTCGCTCTCTCGCACACACCTCCTCGCTCTCCCGCACACACCTCCTCGCTCTCCCGCACACACCTCCTCGCTCTCTCGCACACACCTCCTCGCTCTCTCGCACACACCTCGCTCTCTCGCACACACCTCGCTCTCTCGCACACACCTCCTCGCTCTCTCGCACACACCTCCTCGCTCTCTCGCACACATCTCCTCGCTCTCTCGCACATACCTCCTCGGTCTCTCACACACCTCCTCGCTCTCGCGCACATACCTCCTCGATCTCTCGCACATACCTCCTTGCTCTCTCGAACATACCTCCTCGCTCTCACACACCTCCTGGCTCTCGCACATACCGCCTCCATTTCTCTACCCGCTCTCATGCTCCCCATCCCCCATGTATTTCTCCTTCCCCCCCTCAATTTTCCTCCCCCCCGCTGTTACACCTCCACCTTTCCCCCCTCACTCTTATACAACCCCTCTCCCCCTCTTGCTCACTCCTCTCTCTCGCTTACTCCCTCCCTTTTGTTCACTTACTCCCCGTCTCTTGCTCACTCATCCATCCCTTACATCCCCTCCCTCTCTTACACCCCCTCTCACTCACCCCCTCCTCCTTTCACTCAATGCCCCCTCCTCTCAGTCAATCCAACTCCCTAAATCCTCCTCCCCCTCACAGTCAATCCCCTTCTCACACTCAATCCCTTCCTCACACTTTATTCCCCCTCCCCTCCTCACACTCAATTCCTCCTCCCCTCCTCACACTCAATACCCACCCCATCCCCACACTCAATACCCCTCTCCCCTCACACTCAATACCCCCTCCTTACACTCAACACCCCTCTCCACTCCTCACACTCAATACACACTTCCCTCCTCACACTCAATACCCAGCCCCCTCCTTACACTCAATACCCCCCTCCCCTCCTCACACTCAATACACACTTCCCTCCTCACACTCAATACCCCCCTCCCCTCCTCGCACTCGATCCCACAGGCAGATGCGGAAGTTGGGCCCTAGTTCCGGACGGGCCCATCTTCCTGTGCCAAGCACAGCGTACGGGGGAGGGGCTTAGGGTGAAGGTTGGACCGGATCTGGGGAGAACTGGAGCCCGGCATCTGGACGCGAAAGTTGGGCGTGACCTCTGGCTGGGCCCAACTTCCAGCACCAGCCTTCCGGGCCCCCCCCCCTGCCCTGCAGCCTCCGGGCCACCCCACGCCCTGCAGCCTCCGCCCCCCCCCGCCCTGCAGCCACCGCCCCCCCCCCCACCCTGCAGCCACCGCCCCCCCCCCCCACCCTGCAGCCACCGCCCCCCCCCCACCCTGCAGCCACCGCCCCCCCCCCACCCTGCAGCCACCGCCCCCCCCCCACCCTGCAGCCACCGCCCCCCCCCCCACCCTGCAGCCACCGCCCCCCCCCCCCACCCTGCAGCCACCGCCCCCCCCCCACCCTGCAGCCACCGCCCCCCCCCCCCACCCTGCAGCCACCGGGCCCCCCCCGCCCTGCAGCCACCGGGCCCCCCCCACCCTGCAGCCACCGGGCCCCCCCCACCCTGTAGCCTCCGAGTCTCCCCGCCCTGCAGCCTACGGGCCTGGGATAGTTGTCCCTGCTCTCCCCCCTGTCGCCGGCTCTGGCCTCATGTAGTAATCCTGTCAGCTCCAGTGTGATAGCCGTGTTGCAATGAGATAGCAGCTGTTAGCACTAAATATTGTTAGCACGACTCGTGTTACTCCGGTGACTGTGCAAGAAGCTAATGGTAAAATGGTTATTTGGGATAACATAACAAGACAGGACAAAAAAAGTAATTAAGGGACCTAAAAGTAATTAAAATTCAAGTGTAGTGCGCTACAAAAGTGATAATCAATTATATAAATGGGATTTCAATAGTGTTAAACTAGTATAACTAGTGACAAAATTAATTAATATAGTGGTAGAAAAATGTGTAACATCAACAATATAATAATAAATATTTGTCAAAAGACTAAAAAGTACACAGAAACTGTTATAATAAAAAACAATATCAATTCAAGTCCAAAGAAGAAAAAAAGTGTTCCTCACTGTAGAAGATCAGAGATCCTAGTTTATAATGAGTGAGTCCGCAGACCTTGTAATGCCTCTGTTGTTGGCGTATGCCGGTCTCCGTCGGAGGTGTCCCACTTACAGCATGTGTGACAAACACAAAGAAACCACAAAAACACCCATTGCATAATACTATTTTAATAAAACAATTAAAAAAAAAAAGTGGTATTGAATGCACAAGGTTTCCATATAAAATCAGCTTTCACACTTTTATATGGTAATACGGTGCCGGTCAATACGCCTCGCGGCAGTCTAGGACATTTTGTCGCGGCCGTTTTGCCGACACTCACCTTGCTATGGGGACATCTTACCGCCAGCTGCTTCACCACCAAGGTAAGCCCCTAACCTTACCCTAAAACCCCCTAATCTTAACCCCTAATTGTCTAGGACACTAACGCTACCCTCTACCCTAAAAACCTGAACCCCTTACCCTAGAACCCCTTAGACCTTGCCCTAATCCCCAACCCTAAAAACCTAACCCATTACTCAAAAACTCCTTAACAACCTACTCTAACCGCTAAAACCCCTTAAGTTAACTCACCTTATCGGCGAAACGGCCGGCTGAGTGTCCAGCGGCAAAGTGGCTGTGGCGAAGGGTCGCTCGGTGGCCAAACTTCGGCAGTCGCGGCGAGATGGCCTGCGACCATATGGCCGATTCTGCCTCGCGAGGTTCGTCTCTCTCTTCACACTGATGCGCACTCCGCCTCGGTTGATCGATCGAGGGGGGAGAGAGCAAAAGTCCTCCGCTTGTTTGGCACCCGCAAATGTTCAACCCCTACGGTGCTCAGATTTGTGGGCGCCAAACGAGCGTAGGACTTTTGCTCTCTCCCCCTCGATCGATCGACCCGCACGGAGTGCGCATTGCCAGTGATGTCACCGAGGGGACAGCATGGGAAAAAACACAGTCCGATCAGTGTGGAGAGAGAGATTAACCCTGCGAGGCATATTGACAGACTCCACACTTCCCTCTACAAGTGTAAAAGCTGCTTTTATATGGAAACCTTGGGAGTTTAATACCACTTGTTTCTATTTTTTGTTTTATTCAAATTGACTTTTTCTTTGTCACAAGAAAATCCAAGTGCCTGTTTTTATTGTTTTAAATGTCATTGTATTCACAAATTATGGAGAGATTGCCGAGCTGCTTAGTTCTTAGGAGAGAACAGCAGGCATTATATATGTAGCGCCCTTTCCCCCACCCCCTTAGAGATATGACGGCTACCGTGTACGTGCTGCGCTACCTGCGGCTCACAGGAGGCTTGGGCCTCCGCTGCTGGGAGCCTAGGATGGGCATGATCTGTCTGGTGACAGCGCCTCCACCTGTATGGGATTGTAACAGGGACTTATACCTGTTAAAGAAAATGCCTCTAAATCTGGCATGGAGCTGTTTAACTGCAACAGGCAATCAACCAGACTCCATCAGCCTAATCAGAGCTCTGTGAAATAGTGTCATGTGAGACACAGGAAGAGGTTTCCTGAGCTCACAATTGGGGCTGACCCAGGAAGGACAGGACAGAGATTCCCTAGTCCACAAATGGGCTGACCTGGGGAACAACAGATGTCTTGAGCTGCATAAGGGCTGCAGGCTGACAGCATGACAAAGGGGACAAGACCTCTAAGGCTGAGTCCATAGAAGGCACGTCTGTGCTGAGCCGTGCGGACGCTCCGCGCTCAGCCCCTGCATCCTCCATGAGGATGTCTTTAGAGGGGGCTCACGCGAGCGTCTGCAGGCGTGCTGAGGCGCTGGATTTTTCAGCCGACAGCCAAACTGTTTTTCAGAGCGCTGTCGGCTGAAAACATCCAATCAGCGCGAAGCAGCGTCAACGTCACGGCGCCGTGACGTTGACGTCGGTGCGTCGCGGGCGATTGGCCCAGCGACGTCACTGCCCCGCCTCCCTCAGTCTCCCCCCACCTCCCGATCGCGCCCGCTGGCTCGCCTGTATGGGCATGAAATCGCGCAGATTTCAGCAGGCGAGCCTCAGCGTCACAGCATGACAAAGGGGACAAGACCTCTAAGGCCGAGTCCATAGACGGACAGGCCGTGCTGAGGCGTGCGGACGCTCCACGCTGAGCCCCTGCATCCTTAATGAGGATGCATTGAGAGGAGGCTCACGCGAGCGTCCGCAGGCGTGCTGACGAGTTGGAGGTTTCAGCCGAGCGCCAAGCTGTTTTTCAGCGCGCTGTTGGCTGAAAACCTCCAAACACAGCACAGCAGTGTCGACTTCGGCGCCATGACGTCGACGTCAGTGCGTCGCGGGCGATTGGCCCAGCGACGTCACTGCCCCGCCTCCAACCACCTCCCGCCTTCTCCGATCGCGCCCGCTGGCTCGCCTGTATGGGCATGATCGCCCAGATTTCAGCAGGCGAGCCTCAGCATCAGCGCGGCTTGGATCGCCTCACCCCTCTATGGCCCGGGCCTAAGGCTGAGTCCATAGAAGGCACGTCCGTGCTGAGCCGTGCGGACGCTCCGTGCTGAGCCCCTGCATCCTCCATGAGGATGTCTTTAGAGGGGGCTCACGTGAGCGTCCGCAGGCGTGCTGACGAGTTGGAGGTTTCAGCCGAGCGCCAAGCTGTTTTTCAGAGCGCTGTCGGCTGAAAACATCCAATCAGCGCGGAGCAGTGTCAACGTCACGGCGCCGTGACGTCGGCGCTGTGATGTTGACGTCAGTGCGTCGCGGGCGATTGGCCCAGCGACGTCACTGCCCCGCCTCCCTCAGTCTCCCCCCGCCTCCCGATCGCGCCTGCTGGCTCGCCTGCATGGGCATGAAATCGCCTCAGCCCTGCTACCCCCTCTATGGCCCCAGCCTAAGCCTGGACTCTGACATTGCCATAGCACACAAGGGTGCAGACCCAGGAGAGCAGAGAGGTCTTCTCCCTACAGCTACAGATAAGACTTTCTTATGGGACTGTTGTATATCTGTATATATGTATATCTGTGTATGTGTGTATATATATATATATAGCTTAGCTATCCACCCAGTTAGAGAGGGCTGGACTAAACTTGTAGATATTCTCCAAAGCGGAGTATGCTTTTCTTTTGCTTTTTTTTTTATGTTTTTGCTGTGTTAAAGGAGTAGGTGCATTAAAGCCTATTTTTAGTTTCACTTTAAATGGTCTCCATTGCGTACCTCTGCGCACGTCTCTTACAGGGATCCTACTATGTGGGATAACCCCATTACAGGACCCCATGCAATAAAACACACACCGGTAAAAGTAACAGTTTACTGCATGCATAGAATAACAATGGTACCAGTCCTACCAACTAGGCCACGCATGGCCATGCCCTCCAACACACTGTCCACACTTGGTAACACAGTCCCCAAAGTACCTAGGGGCCTTTGGGCACCCAACCACCCTGGTGTCCATAAGTAGCCACCCACCCAAGTGTGTGAGACAGTGCTGCCCCACTAGCGTGTGTACAGTTGGTGCACTTGTCGAGGTGAGGTACCTGCCGAGTGCTCCAACACCCGGTAATACCACAACGTAAGGATAGGATCCACTGATACAGCGCGGTTGTGGTCAGCGATGAGTCCGCCTCCGCGTTGGGTGGTGTCCAGCTGGAGGGCCCCACACTGAAGAGAGTCTCTCATATGTAGCTGATGGTCTGGTCCCAGACCACTGGAGGCCAGGATGCAGCCGTGTGCTGGCTGTGTCCCTCACACTGGTACTACGGGGGCAGTGTCCCTAACTGATGTGTCTCTGCAGCAACCACAAGCTGAGGTGAGTTGGGGCCTAAGGGGGTCTCTGGCCTAGTGCAGGGACCACTGACACCCTGCACACGCACACCCTATCCTTCTGATGTCCCAGCTTCGACTGGCGTGCTACAAGCGCGCAAATAGTATCTATATCCCTCTGCAGGGAATCTCGGTGCCCTATTGGCTGCCATGGTCCATGTGATGCTGCATCCCCCAGAGGCTCATGGGATATGTAGTTCCTCTGGTGGAGCCTCTATGTAATGACCGCCGCGTGTCCTTCCATTGCGCATGTGCAGAGCGTACAAATATGGCCGCCGGCTATCGGGACCTTTCTGCACATGCGCTAAGCTTACTGTGCATGCGCGCGCATTTCAAGATGTCGGGCCCCGCTAGCCGGGTGCGCCGCGGACCTCTGGCGACCCGGTCACCTTCCCTAACCGACCGCAGGCTCCGGCATCTCTCCTCACGCCCCCCCCCAGCCTCCACTGCCAGTCGCAGGAGGAGGTAGGGGACAACTGGGGGACCAGGGGGATATACATTAACAATATCATGCATTACAGGTATATAATGGTAGCTGCCAGCGGGGCACATGTAAACTTTAGCTCTGGGGGATTGCTGTAAATGTTAGCATGGTGCTATGTAAACCAAAAGGTTACCTACTGCACATGGGAAAGAAAAGGTGCAAATATAATACAAACACGTTTGAGAAAAATAATATGAGTTTAAAAAAATAAGAATGACACTTGTGAGCACATTCTCAGGTCTCAGGCAGGTCTGCAACTCTGCCCTTCCCCATTATCTCTTAGCATACACATAGGATACCAGATGTCCCGGTTTAGCCGGGACAGTCCCGGTTTTTTAAGGTCTGTCCCGGTGGCCCGACATACTTTAAAATGTCCCGTTTTTTTGTGGCTGTCCTTTCTTTGACCAGAGAATGTGGGGGCAGCAGAGAGCAAGAATGCAGGGAAGAGAGCAGAGGCCGGTCTGACTCCTGCTGCAGAGGGTGGGGGCGGGGTTAGTGACAGCGGAGCCTCAGCAGTGAGAACCGGAAGTGAGGTGGCTTCCCCCCTCAACCAAGATGGCTTCCCCCCCCCAACCAAGCTCCTCAGAGCTGGTGTCAGTACAGTGTCAGTGACTAAGTGCAGGGTCAGTGTGTCTGTGCAGGGTCAGAGTGTCAGTGTCTCAGTACAGGGTCATAGTGTCAGTGTTTCAGTGCAAGGTCAGTGTGTCAGGGTCAGTGTGTGTCTGTGCAGGGTCAGAGTGTCAGTGTCTCAGTACAGGGTCATAGTGTCAGTGTTTCAGTGCAGGGTCAGTGTGTCAGGGTCAGTGTCAGTGTCTCACTGCAGGGTCAGTGTCGGTGTGTGTCTGTGCAGGGTCAGTGTCTCAGTGCAGGGTCAGTGGGTAAGTGTCTCAGTGCAGGGTCAGTGTCAGTGTGTGTCTGTGCAGTGTCAGTGTCTCAGTGCAGTGTCAGTGTGTGTCTGTGCAGGGTCACTGTCTCAGTGCAGGGTCAGGGTCAGTGTGTCTGTGCAGGGTCAGAGTGTCAGTGTCTCAGTAAAGGGCCAGTGTGTCAGTGTCAGTGTCTTATTGCAGGGTCAGTGTCAGTGTCTCAGTGCAGGGTCAGTGTCAGTGTCTCAGTGCAGGGTCAGTGTGTCAGTGTCAGTGTGTGTCTGTGCAGAGTCAGTGTGTCAGTGTGTGTCTGTGCAGGGTCAGTGTGTCAGGGTCAGTGTGTGTCTGTGCAGGGTCAGTGTGTTAGGGTAAGTGTGTGTCTGGGCAGGGTCATGGTGTCAGGGTCAGTGTGTGTCTGTGCAGGGTCAGTGTGTCAGGGTCAGTGGGTGTCTGTGCAGTCAGTGTGTATCTGTGCAGGGTCAAGGTGTCAGGGTCAGTGGGTGTCTGTGCAGGGTCAGTGTGTTAGGGTAAGTGTGTGTCTGGGCAGGGTCAGGGTGTCAGGGTCAGTGTGTGTCTGTGCAGGGTCAGTGTGTCAGGGTCAGTGTGTGTCTGTGCAGGGTCAGGGTCTGTGCAGGGTCAGGATCTGTGCAGGGTAAGGGTCTGTGCAGGGTGAGGATCTGTGCAGGGTCAGGATCTGTGACAGTGGCTGTGCAGGGTCAGGGTCTGTGCAGGGTCAGGGTCTGTGCAGGGTCAGGGTCTGTGCAGGGTCAGGGTCTGTGCAGGGTCAGTGTCTGGGTCAGTGCAGGGTCTGGGTCAGTGCAGGGTCAGGATCTGTGCAGGGTCAGTGTCTGTGCAGGGTCAGTGTCAGGGTCTGTGCAGGGTCAGTGTCAGGGCCTGTGCAGGGTCAGGGTCTGCAGGGTCAGGGTCTGTGCAGGGTCAGTGTCTGCAGGGTCAGGGTCTGTGCAGGGTCAGTGGCTGTGCAGGTCTGTCTGTGCAGGGGCAGTGGCTGTGTGAGTGTCTGCACAGGTCAGTGGCTGTGTGTCTGTGCAGGTCAGAGAGAATAGGGGGTAGCGAGAATGGAGGCGGGTGGAGAGAGAATGGACGGGGGAGTGAGAATAGAGGAGGGGATTGAGAGAGAGAAAATGGAGGAGCGGAGAAAGAGAGTGAATGGGGGGATGGGGAGAGAATGAGGGGAGGAAGGGAGTGAAACTGGGGGGGGGGAGGGAGAGAGACTGGTGGGGGTGAGAGAAACTGGGGGGGGAGGGTGAGAGAAAATGGGGGAGGGATAGAGGGAATGGGGGAGAAGGTAGACAGAGAATGGGAAGAGGTAGAATGAATAATACAGAATCAATGGTGACACTATTAGATAAATATCATTATAATTAGCTTTACCCGGCGGCTTTTCAGCTACCCGGAAATTACCCGGACCCGGCAGCTGGAAAGTGGACCCGGTGCCGGGTATCCGGGTAATGTCAGGATAGTTGAAAAGTATCTCTTACTTACCTGCTGGAAGCCCGCGCGGACATCTGAACAGGTAAGCAGAGGTGCGGGGGCGGTGGGGCAGCATCACAGTCATGTGGCGCCCGCGTGGGAGCTGCAGGACTCCATACTGCACTGTGAGCTGGGACAGCCGGCTGTCCAATAGGAAAGCTTCTTCTCCTGCTCCGGTCACATGGTCCCAGCTCACAGTGCAGCATGGAGTCCTGCAGCTCCCGCGCGGGCTCCACACTGACGCTGATGCTGCACCACCGCCCCCGCACCCCTGCTTACCTGTTCAGATGTCGCTGCGGGCTTCCTCCACCCCAGGTAAGTTTCCTCCACCCCCAGGTAAGTGAAAAACCGGGTAGCCGGGTACCCGGCTGGGTACAAGGTGCCAAATCCTCCGGGTACCCGTTACCCGGTTTAAAAAAAATGTAGGACCCGGTACAACACTAATTATATTATTCATTTTTTAATAATGTAATTTGTTGTATTAATAAAATTTTTTATGTGTCCCGGTTTTTCATTTTCAAAATCTGGTCACCCTAATCATACAATGCTTCCACTGCAGCCAGGGATTCTGGGTAATGACATGCAAATGACCACTCGCAGTGTGTCACCTTTCACTTCTTCTCCATTTTAACATGGACCCCTATAAGCGTATGCCTGCTGTATTACAGAGCTTATCAGCACAGCCCGGGAGAAGAAGTGCAGAGCCAGTAAACCTACTCACAGACAGCTATTTCAACCTTGACTTTATAGGGAATAAGGTGTTATCAAAATGGCGCTCCAAACGAAATATAAGTGCAAATCTTATATAAGAATATATTCCGTGAAATATATCACACATAATCAATAATATAAACAGATAAATCTGTGATGAAAAAAAAAAAAGTCCAATTCGTTGGGAGCGCAAACATGTGAATAAAAAAAATACAAACACAAAATAGTGCAATATGTCCCTCAATTAGGACAGGTCGGACTTTCAGTAGCCGATAGAATGTGCACTCACATTCTATTAGTTCTTCTAAGCCTATCCATGAATCAGCGGCAATATCGGATCCTTATGCGTCTGGAACGTCTGGTGACATTTGTAACAATAAAAAAATCACAAATAGTGCAGACTGATAAAATGTTTTATCTGGCGATAAAGTAAAATGTAACACACTCACATGGTGTCACAAAATAACAGGCATATCTTTGACACGAGATAGAGTAGTCGCCGTCCGAGACCCTCAGCGTTCACCCCGCTCGTGTCCAGCTTTCTCGGCGTCTCTCCACTCTCGTCTGCGATTGGTTGGTTCCCGCGCTTCCTGGTTTGGATGCCCGGATGTAGAATCGGAGAACCAGTAGCGCTGTGAGCAGCGACCTGCACAGCGTCCTTCCACACTCGTTTCACCGGATCCCCGGTTTCATCAGGAGTCGGATGAAACCGGGGATCCGGTGAAACGCGTAGAGTGAGGACGGACTTTGGGGTACTCACAAGTAGAATTCAGGATAGGGTCGTATCCTTATGTGTTTACTCTTCTCTATTTTCCTGAACGGATATAGATTAAGAAGAGGAATAGGACACTGCATATTCCTGACTTAATAAAGTGCCAAGGATGGTAAAACCAACTCCATTCAGCTCACATTTAAAACAATAAAATAATGCATGTAAGACAGGAGATTTATAGCTCAACAGTCCTCACCGCGCCGACGCCAGTCCGACCGCTTTGTTACTTCCGCATTACGCGGTGTCTGGAAATCTCGTATCAATAACCTTAATGCAGGGGTGCTCAACTGGTCAGGTTTTCAGAACATCCCAGCTTCAGCACAGGTGGCTCAATCAGTCCCTGCTTCAGCAGAGGTGGCTCGGTCTTTGACTCTAATTGAGCCACCTGTGCTGAAGCTGGGATACCCTGAAAACCTGACCTGTTGGGGGGGGCTCGAGGACTGCAGTCGAGCTCACCTGCCTCAATGTATGCTTTGGTCACTTCAGCCTGTGTTCTAACAGCAACCACCAGATGTAGCCCTATAGGGGATGGCGAAAACAAGTTGAATCCGTTATTTTTGAACTACCAGCTTAGTAAATTGCGATAGGCAAAAGCTAAATGCTTACATTAAAAACTATTATGTATTATTAAAGATTATTTCTTTGTTGCTGGGTCTGATACCTTTTAATGGCTAAACATTTGATTGATTCTGGCAATCAATGTAATATATGTATATTAAAGGCTATCAACGAACATTACAACTTGAAGAATGCATAAAATGCAAGTCAAACTGAACTTTTAATGACCCAACAAGGGTGATCCAGGTTTTAGTTGTATTTGTGTATCAGCTTTCAAGAACTCACAAGCCTCTTCCTCTTATTTACAGTTTGTCTGAAGAAAAGACTGCAGAGATCTCAAATGCTCTTGTACAAATATATCAAGGGCATATCCCCCACACAACCACAAAGCACAGGCTTAAAGCAGCAGTCCAATCCGCGTTGTAATTTTTTTTAAATTCCCCCCTTCAATATGTGCATTAACTAACAGTTGCCGATCGATCTGTTCTCCTGTGATCGATCAGCGAATATTCGGCTCAGGGGTTCATTAAAAGTCTGTCCCAGCAGTGAAACCAGGACGGAAGCAGAGCCAAAAAATATGCACCAGATTTATTCATGCAAGAAAATCCAATTAATGGGATTCCTTTTCTTTGGTAAATCTCATGTTGTTTTTCCTTCACTTTTTCCGTGATTTTTCTGCTTTGAGGCTTTGATACAAATCCCCCTAAGTGTGTGTTTTCCTAAAGCTGCAGACCAAGCAATATCCTACCTGTGTTTTTTTTTTTTAATAGATCAGTTCTGTACTATGAGAAAATACTTGTAGGATTTTTTTAAAACAACCCTGAATTACATTTTAATGTATTATAATGTAACAAGCATTTTTAGTTTTTGTAGCAACAATTTACAAAGTCACATCCCTTTCCTCTTCTGAAACAGGGTCTCTGGCACACCCCTTTTTGAGCCCTGCCCTCTCTCTAGCAATGCACCAATTGTATCTAGCGACTGCCTGGTCACAAGATCTTCCCCACAGAACTTTGCATCTTTGGTCCTCTTCTGCTGCACTGCCAGCCATTTAGTGAACCCCTGAGCAAAATCTTTGTCGATTGCTCAAAGGAGAATGGATCCATTGGCATCTCGGCTAATTACTTATCATTGTGTGGATTATATTAAGGCACATATTAAAGAGGAAAAAATATAAAATAAATAATAAATAAACGGCAGCTTGGACTGCTGCTTTAAGTGTAGTTAAAGAGAAAACAGAGGGGACGATGGTCATTAATAGATCCTAAACAGTTATCTACTTGGGGCTCATGGCCTCTCATCTATCTTTTAACCATTTAAGTGCTCAGTGAGACAGCACTGGGTATCAATGTGTTAAGTAGGTTAAATATAGATGATCAGGGATTCCGGGACTCACTATTCCACTGTGGTTTGAGTGGGTGGCTGTGTCAAGGGCATGGGTGGGCATTCCCGGCACTAAGCGCTGCTGTGGAGAGGTCATGCTCAGTCCTAAGGACATAAGGCCCAGCTGTCAGCCGGTCTATAAATGAATGGAGCAGGAGTGGCCAACTCCTGTCCTCGAGGGTTACAGCAGGTCAGGTTTTAAGGATGTCCCTGCTTCAGCACAGGTGGCTCAATCAGTGGCGTTGTCAAAGTCTGAACCACTGATTGAGCCACATGTGCTGAAGCAGGGATATCCTTAGAAACTGACCTGTTGGTGGCCCTTGAGGACTGGACTATATAGTTGAAGAGACAAAAAAAAAAGATGTATGTCCAACAAGTTCAACCTACGCTAAAATTAGACAACATATACTTTATCCTATATTTGTATTTACAGTATCTTGATCGAGAGGAAGGCAAAAAAAACCCCCAAAAAACAAAACTAGTGACATACAGGTCACTACGCCGACGAGTATTCTAAAATTTGCCTTGGAAAATCTGGGGCTATCACCAACAAGACCCGGGTACATGCTGGGTACATGCTGGGTACATGCTGGGTACATGCTGGGTACATGCTGCAACATTTCAGTGACATTTCTGCAAAAAGACTAATGGCCCATCGGATTAACACAGCAGGGGTCCCTGGCAGTCCCATTCAATTTGAAAGGGACTGCCAGGGACCCCCGCTGTTAATCTGATGGGCCATTAGTCTGTCTGCAGAGATGTCACTGAAATGTTGCAGCATGTACCCAGCATGTACCCAGCATGTACCCAGCATGTACCCAGCATGTACTTGGGTCTTGTTGGTGATTGCCCCAGATTTGTTTTAGAGTACTTGTCGGCGCACCTGTATCATCTAATGATATCTCATAAGGGGAAAAACAAATTCCTTCCTGACTCCCAATATTGGCAATTAGATTACTCCCTGCATCAACAACCTTCCCATGTTTTCTTATTAGGTATATCCCTGTATACCTTTCCTTTCTAAACGGAGATTCAATCTCTTTTTGAAGATATCTATTGTACCCATGATCCAGTGGCGTAACTATGCCATAAGGGCCCCCGGGCAACATTGCAGCATCATGACGTTCATCATGAGTCCGAAGGTAGGGTCACTACTCCCTTCGGCCCCTTCCCCCCCGAGTTGTTGCTCCCGGGATATGCCCACGCTGTAGGTACACCACTGCTGCCATCAGTCTCCATGTGTAATGATTTCCACATTGTAAATGCCCTTACTGTAAAGAACCCTTTCCTTTGTTGCAGGTGAAATCTCCTTTCCTCTAACTTTAAGTGATGCCCCCGAGTCCTTTGTACTGCCCTTGGGATGAATAGTTCTTTTGAAAGCTCCTTGTACTGTCCCCGAATATATTTGTATATAGTTATCATATCCCCTCTTAGACGCCTCTTTTCTAATGTAATTAAATCTAATTTAGCTAGCCTCTCCTCATAAATTAGATTATCCATCCCCTTTATTAATTTGGTGTCTCTTCTCTGCACTTTCTCTAGTTCCATAATGTATTTTTTATGGAATGGTGCCCAAAACTGTACTCTATATTCATGGTGTGGTCTTACTAATGCTTTATAAAGTGGCATAATTATGCTCACGTCCCTTCCATCAATAGTCTGTTTAATGCAAGATAAGCTCTTGTTTGCCTTTGCAGTTACTGCCTGAAATTGGGCACTATTGCTAAACCTGCACTCAAAAATCCTTCTCCATCAATGACTGATTTAATTTTGCCCCATTTTTTTTTCTTGTTTCCCAAATGCATAACCTTACATGTATATGTATTACACTTCATCTGCCATTTACCTGCCCAAGTTTCCAGTCTATCCAAGTCCCTCTGGAGATAAATTACATCATGCTCTGATTTAGTGTCATCAGCAAAGATTGAGACTTTACTCTCTAGGCTATTAAAAGGTTCCATTTATGACAGCTCTCTGTACTATCTTTCAATCAGTTTTCAATCCAGGTGTGAATATTTTTACCGAAACCAATATCCTTTATTTTTTACACCAACCTCGTGTGGAACCGTATCAAAAGCCTTTGCAAAATCTAAGTAGACCACATCAACTGCATTACCCCGATCTAAATTCACATTTACCTCTTGAAAGAAACTAAAAAAGTTAGTGTGGCCCAACCTATCCTTCATAAATCCATGTTGACTAGTACTAATAAGTTTGTTCTCCTTGGGTATTCCGGAATATTATCCCATACTAACCCTTCAAGTAGCTTACCCACTATTGATGTTAGGCTTTTAATTCTCTGGTTGTGATCAAGCTCCCTTTCTAAATATAGGCACCACATCTGCTTTATGCCAATCTTGTGTTACTGAGCCTGTGGAAATGGAGTCCTTGAATATTAGATGTAACGGTTTGGCTATTAATGAAGTTAACTCCTTAAGAACATTTGGGTGCATGCCAATTGGAGCCCGGTGCTTTATTTGCTTACATTTTCCCAATCCATATTTTATCACCATTTGCAAAAATATTTTGGCTCCCTCTAACTCACAGATATTTGGTGGTTTATAGCATATTCCTACAAACATTTTCTTTGTGCTTTTACCTCCACTGCTCATTTGTATTCACAAAGTCTCTACATTTTCATAAATCCCTTAGTAAACATCTTCCCTTATAATAGGATTTAAATCAGGTTTAACATATAAACCTACTCCACCACCTCTTCTATTTGCTCAATGCCTCCAAATTAACTGCCCAGTCATGAATTTCATCCTCTCATGTTTCAGTAATGCCTATGTCATATAGCCTTCTAGCTATTAGTTCAAGCTCCCCCATTTTATCTGCCAGGCTTCTTGCATTTGCAAGTGTGCATTTAAGTTTTTTTTTACCAGTCTGTGCTATAGTTATATGCTCCTGCCTTTCTACTCCAATTTGGATTGAGTCTTTAGAAGTGTTCTAGTATCTGTATTTAATATGGGTGTCTCCCTGCTTGTCAAACTTCCACTTCCCCCCCCACTGCACCCCCATGGCCATAGCTATATCTCCATTCTGATCTATTCTGTCTAGTCCATTACCTCTTGCTTGTCCTTCCCTCTTCTTCCAAGTTTACAATCTCCTCCAACCTTTTTAACATTCCCTCCCCTAGCACAGAAGACCCCAATTTGTTGAGATGCAATCCAGCCCTTCTATAAAGATAGCACCTCTCAGAGAAGTCCTCCCAGTGCTCTAAAACCAACTAACTCTCCTTCCTACACCACTTTCTTAGCATTAAGCTCTAACTGCCTCCCTGGGGTAGTGCATGGCAGTGGTAATATTTAAAAATACTACCTTGGAGGTCCTTGCCTTAAGCTTGCGGCCTAAAATTTTTTTAGGACCCTCCATCTTTCTCTAGCTTTGTCATTGGTGCCAACGTGTACCAAGACTGCCGGGTCAATCCCAGCCCCTCCCCACAATCTGTCTACCCGATCCTCAATGTGCCGAACCTGAGCACCTGGGAGACTACAAACTGTTCGGTTCATGTGGTCATGGCAACTCTCTACCCTCCTAATAATGGAGTCCCCTAACACCACAACCTTTCTTTGTCTCTGGGTATCCTGAGTCCCCTCTGTGCTGGTGGAACTATTCCCCTGGCTGCTAGAGGAATCAGGTTCCCCCAGCCTTGCCATTCCTGTCCTGATGCTCCCAATATCTTCACTCAATCTGTTAAATTTATTGGGATGGGTCAGCTCAGAACTGTTCGACCTCTTCCTCTTCCCCTTCTAACTGTTACCCGGCTACCTACCTCTTCCTGGTCCTCACTCACAGCTTCACCCTCTGTACAAATAGTCCCAGCCAGGGCCTGCTCAGTGAGCACTAAACTTCTTTCAAGATTGTCAACGTCCCTCAATGTTGCAAGTTGACTCTTCAGATCAGCAATCTGACACTCCAAAGAGACCACCTGCTCACAATTCCCACAGTGGTACGCTCCCTGGAACAGCTGCTCCAAGTGCACATACATGTGGCAAGATGTGTATTGAGTGGCATTTTTAATCCTGTTTATTGTTGCAACTATGGAGTATTCAGTGCTAAAAAGTTACTGTAATTCTGTATACCTTGTTTAACACTTTCCTTGTTTATACTCCTGGTTCTACCTCCAACTGCACTTGAACACATTGCAATTCACTCACACTGCTCAGTACTCTTAGGCTGCGTCCCCGCTGGCGCTGAGCGCGCTGCTTGCCGAGGTTCCTTCTTCCCATGTGAATGCTGACGTCCCCGCTCACCCGGCGCACGCGTGCTCATGCACGGGCACGTACGCACTCCCAAGCTCGGCGCTTGGGGAGACAAAACAAATTGAGATTGAAGCGTGCTCACCAGAGGTAAGTGCACACAGAACACAGCCACACACACAGCCATACACACACAGCCACGCACTCACACACACACAAACACACACATTACACACACAAAATGCCCCGATCCATGCCCCCCGCTCCCGCTTACAAAATTAGGCAGGGCACCCTGCGCTCATGCTTTGAGAGTTGGTAAAGTCACCAACTCTCAAGCATGAGCGCGGTCAGTTGTTATTTCAGGATATCTGCAAACGACAGGACTGTTGGAGTAGAGGAGAGGGATATAACACCCCGTTATCTAAGTTTTACCTAAACCTGGTGTTTCTTGCAGCTGCACACTGAAATAAGACTTTTGCCTTATTTCAGTGTCTAGGTGAGTAACGCCAAGTTTAGTTAGGACTTCAATAATGTGGCATTTGACTTTAACATTCACAAAGCTTCGTGAGTAGCGTATTCTTATGCAGTAGGACATACTTGAAAACGAGAGGTAACTCTCAATGTATTACTTCCTGGTAAAATATTTTATAAATAAATAAACAATAAGCGAATTTGCATCTAATTTGCCGAGCACGTCCTCAAACATCTGTTCTTTGCAATGTTACTGCGGTTAACGTTATGTTAATTGGCTTTATGGAGTCTGGGCCTAAGGTGTTTGCAGCTTTTTTCTATAGCCACGTGTCTATCTGCATTGTAGACCTTTTAGGGTATACCCGAACCCCCGTGAGGTTCTAGTGCTATTTTAGTCTCCGCACTATCAGCAGTCTCTTCCGTGTAACTAGCAGGTGCTTACGATAAAGGAGAATGTGTTTGTGATTAATAATGTTTCCATCCCTGTCTCGCACGTAGGGCAGGCACATCACTGCCCCCAAACCTGTCGAGAGGTCCACGGCAATTGATTGCTGCTTCCTCCGGTGAACCAATAACACAACGATGTCATTGTTATTACTGTAATTCTAAAAATCCCTGTACGAGATACACATGCAAAGGCACAACGCATTCGTGTCCCAAAGGCAATTACAAGATCATCTTTTGGGGGAGTGGGAGGGGGGGGGAAGGTTCTGATACTAACAAATACTTGCCCATCGGCAAGGGAAACTAATGGGGATTTACCACTTCAAAGGTTAGTGCCTTCACCACTAGGTTGCTCTTTGCCCCCCCAAGACCAGACCACTGCGTAACCCACTACCCCAGGGGTTCTGATCTCCAGTCCTCAAGACCCCCTCAACAGGTCGGGTTCTCAGAATATTCCTGCTTCAGCACAGGTGGCTCAATCAGTCCCTGCTTTAGCAAAGGTGGGTCAATCAGTGGCTCAGTCTTCAACTGAGCCACTGATTGAGCCACCTGTGCTGAAGCAGGGACAGCCTTAAAATCTGACCTGTTGGGGGGGTCTTGAGCACTGGAGTTGAGCACCCTTGCATTACCCAAGACATAGCAGGACCCTGTGCTGGAAATAGCTGATTAAAAAAGTGACATTACTTGAGATAAGTGGCTGAGTAATATAGTCATAGCAAACGGAACTGCTCCCACTGCTGCTGCATGCTTGTTTCTCCATGTGCTCCACATTTCCCACCATCCTTTATTACAGGCCTGCACAACTCGTAATGCGAGAAGGGCCGAACTGCTCCAAGGAAAAAAAATTTGGGCCGCACGAGTAAAATCATCATCATCATCATCTCTCCTCCAGCACCTCTCATCATCATCATCCTCATATCTCCCCAGCACCCCTCATCATCATATTCATATCTCCCCCAGAACCCCTCACTATCAACCTTTGCGATACTCCCCATCTATCTCTCATACCCCCATCTCTCCCCCTCACCCACACACATAATACTCCCTCTCCACATCAAACACACAATACCCCCCTGCACACCACACACATCCCACCCCCCCTGCACCTCACATCCTTCTCCCCCCATGCACCTCACATCATTCTCCCCCCTGCACCTCACATCATTCTCCCCCCTGCACCGCACATCACTCCCCCCCCTGCACCTCACATCACTCTCCCCCCCTGCACCTCACATCACTCTCCCCCCCTGCACCTCACATCACTCTCCCCCCTGCACCTCACATCACTCTCCCCCCTGCACCTCACATCACTCTCCCCCCTTGCACCTCACATCACTCTCCCCCCTGCAATTCACATCACTCCCCCTCTGCACCTCACATCACTCTCCCCCCTGCACCTCACATCATTCTCCCCCATTACACCTCCAATCACCCTCACGCACTTCCAATCACACCCCCCGCACCTCCACCCACCCCCCGCACCTCCAACCACCCCCCCCGCACCTCCAACCACCCTCCCCTGCACCTCCAATGACCCCCCCTTCACCTCCAATGACCCCCCCTGCACCTCCAATCACCCCCCTGCACCTCCAATCACCCCCCCTGCACCTCCAATCACCCCCTGCACCTCCAATCACCCCCCTGCACCTCCAATCACCCCCCCTGCAACTCCAATGACCCCCCTGCACCTCACATCACCCCTCCTGCACCTTACCTCCCCTGCACCTCACCTTTTCTGCACCTCACCCCCCCTGCACCTCCAATCACCCCCACTGCAACTCCAATGACCCCCCTGCACCTCACATCACCCCTCCTGCACCTTACCTCCCCTGCACCTCACCTTTTCTGCACCTCACCCCCCCTGCACCTCCAATGACCCCCCCTGCACCTCCAATCACCCCCACTGCAACTCCAATGACCCCCCTGCACCTCACCTCCCCTGCACCTCACCTCCCCTGCACCTCACCCCCCCCTGCACCTCACCCCCCCTGCACCTCACCCCCCCTGCACCTCACCTCAATGCACCTCACCTCACCCCCCTGCACCGTCCCACGTTGCGAGCGGGGGGGGGGAGGGAGCAGGGAGGGGGAGCGGGACCTGTGCATGCGCGCCAGGGCCGCGGGGAATCGCCGCCATTTTTTTTTTTAATCTCATCGCGGGCCGCACAGAGAGGCCAGGCGGGCCGCATGTTGTGCAGGCCTGCTTTATTATAATTATCCGTTATTTGTAAAGTGCCAACATATTCCGCAGCGCGGTACAATGAAGGTACAGAGTGACATCAATGACATACACTGAATGGCATACAAGTAAGGACAGACGAGCACAACCAGATACAGAAGGGAATGAGGGGCCTGACCCTGAGAGCTTGCACTCTAGAGAGAATAAAGGGCAATGTTGAAACAAAAGGTAAAGTGGCTGCTCATTGTGGGAGGGAGTTTGCCTCAGGATGGGGTGTGGTCCAGCCGCACAGCTGGTCCCATTAAGGTTCAGGGATAGCATGGAGTATTAAAGTTTGGGGGTGTTGATGTTGGGGGGTGATTAGATAGCATGGAGTATTAAGGTTTAGGGGTGTTGATGTTAGGGGGTGTTAGCATGGAGTGTTAAGGTTTGGGGCTGTTAGATAGCATGGAGTATTAAGGTTTGGGAGTGTTGATGTTGGGGGGTGATTAGATAGCATGCAGTATTAAGGTTTAGGGGTGTTAATGTTAGGGGGTGATTAGATAGCATGCAGTATTAAGGTTTGGGGGTGTTGATGTTAGGGGATGATTAGATAGCATGGAGTATTAAGGTTTGGGAGTGTTAGCATGGAGTATTACGGTTTGGGAGTGTTGATGTTAGGGGGTGATTAGATGCTGTGTAATAGTGAAAGAAAGGCGCTAGCTCTACTAGTGTTCACTTATAATATACAGTGAATAAAATTCAAATCAAGTGATACATAAACATAATTCAGTGAAAACGTGATAAATAACGTGAATAAATTAATTAAACCCCCCTGCTCAAACCCAGCTGGTAGGGACTGGTTCCACTAGTCCCACAATTCGTAGATATCCGTTTGCAATCCAGGGGGAGCATATAAGGGAGATAAAACAAAATACAATCTAAGTGCAGACAGTTTGATAACTTATGGGTTAATTCAGTGATTTGTCTTGGCTCATATGTGTGGCCTACTCACAAGATGTGGGTCAAAAACGGGCAGTGTGACACAGTGGTCTTTGCAGGAAGGACTTCTATTCCAATGAATAATGGAGACCTCCACTCTCAGCAAAGCAGCGGTGTATATAGAAGAGAAAATATTTCCATAGTGCAGACCAATCATAAAAAACGTAACTTTATGGGGTTTTAAAATTGAACACTTACAATAAAAACATTTAAATAATGCGTGTATCACAATACTGTGACCGAAGAGAGTTTGCTGTTGACTTCTGGCTCCGGTTTGTGGACCACCTCTGGTTTGTGGACCCTGCGTGGGACGCCGCTACGCTGGACTCTCCACCTCCTGAGATCCCTCTGGGGTGTACTGGTCCCGTCAGCTCCGGTCCTCGAGTAGGACGCCGCTCTGTACTGTTCCTGGAGCTCCCTCTAAGGCGTGCTGTCCCCTCCGGTTAGCTCCGATATGTCACTTCCGGTTGCCCGCGATCCGTCACTTCCGGGTCCACAAACCGGAGGTGGTGGGTGAGCCAGAAGTCAACAGCAAACTCTCTTCGGTCACAGTATTGTGATACATGCATTATTTAAATGTTTTTATTGTAAGTGTTCAATTTTAAAACCCCATAAAGTTACGTTTTTTATGATTGGTCTGCACTTTTTTATGATTGGTCAGTGTTGAAGTTAGGGGGTGTTAGCATGGAGTATTAAGGTTTGGGGGTGTTGATGCTAGGGGGTGTTAGCACGCAGTATTAAGGTTTGGGGGTGTTGATGTTAGGGGGTGTTAGATAGCATGGAGTATTTAGGTTTGGGGGTGTTGATGTTAGGGGGTGTTAGATAGCATGGAGTATTAAGGTTTTGGGTTGTTGATGTTGGGGTGATTAGATAGCATGGAATATTAAGGTTTTGGGTATTGATGTTAGGGGGTGATTAGATAGCATGGAGTATTAAGGTTTGGGGGTGTTGATGTTAGGGGGTGATTAGATAGCATGAAGTATTAAGGTTTGGGGGTGTTGATGTTAGGGGGTGTTAGGTAGCATGGAGTGAAACAAAATAAACCTGGCGCCAGATAATGTCCAAAAAGATGAGTCCTGTGATCCTCTAGAATCCGCACTGTTGCTCACAGGTCATGTAAAAAGAGAGAAGACAAACAAAAACAGATCATAGCATATAACTGTTGGGTAATGACAGCCTATGCTAAAGACACTACTTACAAACTCAAAAGTAACAGACTAAAATAATTTAAGGTTTTGGGTATTGATGTTAGGGGGTGTTAGCATGGAGTATTAAGGTTTGGGGGTGTTGATATTAGGGGGTGTTAGATAGCATGGAGTATTAAGGTTTGGGGTGTTGATGTTAAGGGGTGTTAGATAGCATGCAGTATTAAGGTTTGGGAGTGTTGATGTTAGGGGTTGTTAGATAGCATGGAGTATTAAGGTTTGGGTGTGTTGATGTTAGGGGGTGTTAGATAGCATGGAGTATTAAGGTTTGGGAGTGTTGATGTTAGGGGGTGTTAGCATGGAGTATTAAGGTTTGGGAGTGATGATGTTAGGGGGTGTTAGATAGCATGGAGTATTAAGGTTTGGGAGTGTTGATGTTAGGGGGTGTTAGCATGGAGTATTAAGGTTTGGGAGTGATGATGTTAGGGGGTGTTAGATAGCATGCAGTATTAAGGTTTGGGGGTGTTGATGTTAGGGAGTGTTCGATAGCGTGGAGTTCGGTCAGTATCAGTATTGTTCACCTGATGAAGAGAGTGAAACTATTAAAAGCTTTTCATAAAATATTTAATTTTAGTCCACATAAAAAAAGTATTACCTAATACTGAAGAACTAAACTGGCATACTGTCATGTTTCTTAGCATCCATTATTATAAAGAGACTACTGTGTTGTGCAAACTTACCCAAAGGTGGCAGCAAAGTGTACTCAATGACTTGAGTTTTTGGTCTTAGTGAAGAGGCTGCAAATAGACACAGTGACATTATAGTGGCAAATAAAACTTCACCATTTACATCTTTACCACAGCAAAGATAAAAAAATTCACAAGTGCATCTTTATGTTTTCTCACACACTTCATTCACCATACATGGCATACAATGGTTAAGCTGTATTACACATTTATACAGCTAGATCTGGGACAGAAGTACAACATCAGTTGAACTACACAAACTATGTAATCCAACAAACAAAAGCTCAAAGGAGCCTATGTTAACATTAATAGGAAGATAAAAGTGACACACCCAGTGTGTTCATTTGCACCATTTAGACCTGTGAAAATTGTGCAGATACACTCATAGGTTCTCTAGTTAAGTGGCCAAAACCACATTGACCCATCAGCAGACACGTCAACTCTTACAGATGGTCTGTGGGTTTCACTGATCTGGAATCAGTCTCTGATTTTTAAGATAGGCTTCAATGGAGACTTACTGATAAAAGTCAGAACGTTTCTGTTAAAATGTCATTTTTTGGTTCTGCACGTCTGAATCTCACTGATTTCGGTAATTAGAGGTTGACATCTGCACCAAAGGTAGTGACCACTACCTTGCTTTATGTGCTTAACATTAGGAGAAAGTCTCAAGTAAATTCTCTTCTGACACACCTACTGTCATACTAGGACACTAAAATACCTATTACGAATGCCACTTCAGCCGCCCATCTTATCTCTCTAACCTCCTATGGTCATCCCCAGTGGAGCACCTCTCCTACCCACTGCAATCTAAACTCCCATGACCTAGTTTTCCCTCTCTCTCTGATCATCACCTCTTAACCTTTAGCCTCGCTCTACCCTCTGCACCCTCCACAGCACTTACATCCACACGCACACAAAGACACCTACATGCCCTACACCCCCTCCAATTTTCAGCATTTCTAAAACCTCTCTCCCCCATGTCTACCCTTTCCTGCCCCAACCTAGCAACTCCTCCATACAACTGCACACTCTCATAAGCCTTAGACAAGAGGGCTCCTGCCACCACATGTCTTCCCGGACAATCCAAGCCACAACTGTGGCCCACACACCTCACCTAAATCTCAAACTGCTCACGCACTGCACAACTTTGCTGGAGGAAATCCCTCTATAAAGCAGACTTCCTCCAATTTAAATTCATGCTCTCCTATAAAAATGGGATGACAAAGCGCCCGTGTGGGGTACGAAATGTGTCTGAGGTTTTTTCTTGCCTCTGCACTTGGCCAATTAATTTTGTCCGGTCTGGCTGCTTTTTCTGCTGCTGTGCTCCGTTCACTTTCGTTCCTGACTTCTTTGCCTCCGGATGCACGCTCTCAGTTCCCTGTAGATTTACCTGTGAGTTCTCCTTTCTCCTTGTCTCATACACTAGCCTTTTGCTTGCACAACTGCTGACTCTGCACTTGCCCATTATCTTAGGAAGGGGGGACTTACCTGTTCTCGGGGGAGTCCTCATTCGGCATCCACCGTTTGGGGGTTAATGTTCTTATTCCCTTAGTAGGCAGTGCTACCGAGTATTATTCCATGATTATTGGCTTTTTGTGGCTGAATTTGTCTTATTATATACAGACTTCTGGAGAGCTACATTACTCACCACTTTATTAAGGGACATTTAGGATTTTCTTTCTAAGATATCTGAGACATGTCATTATGTCTAAGTCTAATTGGACTCTTATTTTCAAGTTGGCACTCTGATGTACTGACTCGTGCATCGCTATCCACTTTTGATCTCTTCCTATAACACTGCGTTCGCCTTGGCACGTTGACCTTCTTTTCTTCACTCATACAAACTCTGTCCTCTAACCCTTAATGCCTATTCTCCACCTTTTCTGCCCAACTACACCGGTACCCCCTTCTACCCTAAGGGTCCAAGAACACGCCACCTAATTCACAGACAAGATTACGTCAATCAGACCTGACATCTCTTCATGTCAAACTCAACAGGCATCACCTACCTCCCCTCACACACCTAAATCCCCTGCCAGCTCATTTCCCCCTGTGATTGAGGATGAGGTCTCTGTGCTCCTCTCATCATCTCACCCTATAACTTGATCCCATCTCCTCCACATCCTCTCTGGCACACTAAGCCCCACCCTACCTCACCCTTTTAACCTCTGTCTCACCTCTGGTACATTCATATCGTCTTTTAAACATGCCCATTCTAAAGAAACCCTCACTTGACCCAGCGTCCATCTCTACTACTGCCCCATCTCTCATCCCCCCTTTACCGCCAAGCTACTTGAGCAACTTGTGTACAACCGCCTGACCCACTTTCTCTCCTTCAACTCCCTGCATGACTCTTTGCAAACTGAGACAACACTAATAAAAGTTGCCAATGACCGACTCACAGCGAAATCTAAGGCTAAGGCCCCGTTGCACGCGTCCGCACGGCTGTCTTGCTTGCCGACGGCGCGTGCAACTCACTGCACCGCGATCTGCGGTCTGCAGGAAACTTTTTTTGGAGCGGGGGGCGTGACCAAACGGGTCGGGTGGGCGGGGCCATGACGAGGGGGGCGCGGCCATGACGTGTGTCCGTGCGTTGGAGTGGAATATAACATTGACATATCTCCAGTTTAATCGGGTGCTGTAAAGTCCCGTCCACCGCCCCCCTCACCCCCCTCAGTTTGCCCTGTAGCCGGGCCCCGTCCCCCAGGCCCTGCATGTAAATGAGAGTGAGGACAGTGTAAATACATTTGTCCCGCTCCCCGCAGCCTCCCTGCTCCCCTCCTCCTCCTCTCCTCCTCATTCCCAGGGGTTCCCCCCCACCCGTGCATCTGCTTACACTGCAGACTATGAGGAGAGAGTCTGTGGGAGGGAGGAGGGGGGCTCCCTTGGTGCTGCAGCCGCCTTCCCTCTCCTCCCCGCTCCCCGAAGCCTCCCCTCCTCATTGGCTCACAGCTACACCACGTGACGCGTCGCCGCTTGGGATTACAATTCTCTTGTATCCCCTGGCGGCTGACGCGTCACAGCGTGTAGCGAGCCAGCAGCAAGAGGGGACTGGGACCGGCTCGGGAGGGCACCATCACATGGTGAGTAGCGCTCACGCGGCCACCCGCGCTGCTGGGCACAGCGGGTCCCAGCCCTAAGGGTCATTTCTCCTGGATCTCTGCTGCCTTTGACACTGTTGATCACCCCCTTCTCCTGAACATTCTCCACTCCACTGGCCTCTGTGACACAGCTTTCTTCTGGTTCACGTCATACCTTTCCAACCGCTCCTTCAGTGTTTCCTTCTCTAGTGTCTCCTCATCTTCAGTCTCTCTGTTTCTGTTGGGGTCTTACAAAGGTCTGTAACTTCCCCTACCTGGTATTCGTCGCCATGGTAACCCAGCGACAAATTAAGCAGCGGGGTCACGTGACGTCGCGCTGCCATGGCAGTGACGTCACATGGCCCCACTATGTATATATGTCTTTATTTATATAGCGCCATTAGTGTACACAGCGCTTCACATTAGTAATACACGTGACAATCATATAAATAACAAATAATACAAATAACAGGTCATGGGAATAAGTGCTTCAGTCATAAATGTAACATTTCGGAAGAGGAGTTCCTGCTCCGAGGAGCTTACAATCTAATTGGTGGGGAGAACGTACAAAGACAGAAGGAGGGCATTCAGGTAAGTGCGTCTGCAGGGGGCCAAGCTTTTCTATTGTGTATAGTATTAGCCACGATGCAACTCGTATGCTTCCTTAAGCAAGTGTGTCTTAAGTTGGGTGTTAAAGGTGGATAGAGAGGGTGCTAGTCGGGTATTGAGGGGTGGGCATTCCAGAGGTGTGGTGCAGTCAGTGAGAAAGGTTTAAGGCGGGAGAGGGCTTTAGATACAAAGGGGGTAGAAAGAAGGCATCCTTGAGCAGAACGCAAGAGTCGGGATGGTGCATAGCAAGAAATTAGGGCTGAGATGTAAGTAAGAGCAGAAGAGTGTAAAGCTTTAAAAGTGAGGAGGAGAATTGAGTGCGAGATTTGATAGGAAGCCATGAATGAGAGTGATTTCAGCAGGGGAAACACTGAGACAGATTTAGGAAAGAGTAGAGTGATTCTGGCAGCAGCGTTTAGGATAGCTTGTAGGGGAGATAGGTGAGAGGCAGGAAGGCCGGACAGCAGGAGGTTACAGTAATCGAGACGGTAGAGAATGAGGGACCGAGTCAAAGTTTTAGCAGTCGAGTAACAGAGGAAAGGGTGTATCTTTGTTATATTGCGGAGGAAAAAGCAACAGGTTTTAGCTTTGGACTACTGGGTGAATGATGGTGCTTCCAACACTAATGTGGAAGGAGGTGGTAGGGCCAGGTTTGGGAGGAAGTATGAGGAGCACTGTTTTTGACATGTTAAGTTTAAGTCGGCGGAGGGCCATCCAGGATGATATTCCAGAGAGACATTCAGAAACTTTGGTCTGTACAGCAGGTGTAAAGTCAGGGGTTGAAAGGTAAATTTGTGTGTCGTCAGCATAGAGGTGATATTTAAACCCAAGAGATGTGATTAGGTCACCTAGAGAAAGTGTGTACAGAGAAAAGAGAAGAGGTCCCAGGACAGAGTCCTGGGGTACCCCCACAGAGAGATCGATAGAGGAGGAGGTGTTAGCAAAAGAGACACTGAAAGTATGATGGGAGAGGTAAGAGGAGATCCAGGATAGAGCTTTGTTACGAATACCAAGAGTATGGAGAATGTGAAGGAGAAGAGGGTGGTCCACGGTGTCAAATGCTGCAGAGAGGTCAAGTAGTATGAGCAGAGTGTAATGACCTCTGTCTTTGGCAGCATGGAGGTCATCAGTTATTTTAGTGAGGGCTGTTTCAGTCGAGTGAGCAGTGCGGAAGCCAGATTGTAGAGGGTCTACGAGAGAATGTGTTGAGAAAATGTAGCAATCGAGAGAATACAAGATGTTCAAGGAGTTTGGAGGCAAAAGGCAGGAGGGAGACAGATCAATAATTAGAAGGACAAGTAGGGTCAAGCTTGCTGTTTTTGAGTAATGGTATAACGGTTGCATGCTTGAAGGAGGATGGAAAGGTACCAGAGTAGAGGGAAGAGTTAAACATATGTGTGAGTGTAGCGATTATAGAAGGAGCAAGAGGTTTTAGGAGATGAGAGGGAATGGAATCAAGAGGGCAGGTGGTAGAGGCAGAAGAGGAGATCAGCAGTGACACATTCTCTTCCGAGACAGCGGAAAAGAGTCAAGGAAAGCAGGAGGAAAGTTAGGAAAGTGGGAGGAGGCAACAGAGGGGATGTTCTGACATATGGATTCCACCTTTTCCTTAAAAAAGTCAGCAAAGTCCTGAGGTGAGATGTAGGAAGAAGAGGAGACAGCCGAGGATGGTCTGAGGTAGAGAGTCAAGGACAGAGAAGAGTCTGAGTGGGTTAGACTTGTGTGTGTTGATTAGTGATGAAAAGTAGGTTTGTTTAGCCTGAGAGAGGGCAGAGTTGAAACAGGACAGCATACATTTGTAGTGAAGGAAGTCTGCGAGAGTATAAGATTTCCTCTAGAGGCGTTCAGAGGAACGAGTGGAGAAACGCTGCATGCGCGTGTGGAAACTTAGCCAGGGTCTGGGGTTAGAAGGACGAGGATGGCAGAGGGAAATCGGGGCATGTAGATCAAGAGAGGAGGATAAGGCAGAGTTGTAGTTCCTGACCAGGTTGTCAGGGTCTAAAGCAGAACTGAGAGAGGAGAGGGAGGAGCGTAAAGTGGAATCAAAAGCTGGTAGGTTAATAGAGTGCAGGTTTCTGCAGAAACGAGGGCTAGATGGAGATGGAGAGGGGGAGAAGCGAGAGACGATGTCATTTGATGCTGGAGCCAAGCAGAGGGGAGGGGGGGGGGGCGCGAACAGGGGAGGAGCGCAGACAGGGGGGGCGCAGGGAGAAAACTTTGCGCACCCCTGCTCTGGAGTGTAAGCTCTCACGAGCAGAACCCTCATCACCTCTATGATCTGTCTGTCCATGCCCCTCCTCCTTTGTATGTAGCTGTTCATGTAATATACATAACTCTGTACCTCCATGGTTCCACGCAGCGGAATAGGTTGGCGCTTTTCAAATCAATGATAAATATAATAATAATATATAAATTCTGCAATTGTGTCTTCTGTTTCATACACACCCCCTTCAAAAACATTCATGTAACCCACAATTTGAGAAGCCCTTTAGTACCAAGGAGCTATTCAGAAGGTACCAGGCATGCGTGCATCACAAACATGACCTCATAGGCGCTGTCACTTTTTTCCCCCTGAGATCCATTACTCAGTTGTCGCTCCCAGAATGGAAACCTGCTGTGTAATTCAGTCTGATCCCCAGAATCTTCCTTAAATCTCTTTTCAGGAATGTCCAGACAGCTGGGGAGCCTTATCTTATTTTTAGGCTCTGCATTATACCCTCCTGTGATGAGTGAGTGTTATGCGGAGTTCTATACATAGATCTATATAAGAGAGCTCTATGTAACTAGCGTGGAGTCATCTATGTCCTTGTCTAGCAACCCGGTGTGTAGCAGGAGGGCTTTTCGATCTTAATTGGGCAACTGGACAGAAGAAGAAACACTTGCTCCGTTCATTTTCTCTAGCACTTGAAGGGCAAGAAAATATCTTTTAGGGCAGGCGTGACCAACTGCAGTCCTCAAGGGCCACCAACAGGACAGGTTTTCAGGCTATCCCTACTTCAGCACAGATGGCTCAATCAGTGGCTCAGTCATTATCAAAAAGCCCCACATTTATCCAATGGAAAGCAGCTGGAGTTTTTACTTTGATAAATTTGGTGCAATTCGTTGGCATTGGTTTGGCACTTGTTTTGAACAGGTTTTGCCCCAGTTTTGCAGCCAGTAGTACATAACAACCCCTAGAGTATGACATGTACTCCTAACGTACTGCAAGAATTCCACCCATGAGGTGGCTGCGTGTATATAACATGGCAATGGTAGAATGCTGTATAATGTTAATTCAAACAGTGCAAATGCATACAGCTATTAATAAGGTGACTAAAAAGCTCCTTCCATTTGACGTAGCACAGAACTAACACCCTGCGTTTCATTACCATATTCTTCTTGCATATTATAGGCCTCAGTGCATATTTAGTTACTGTGCTCAGTTAATAATCTATAACAGGAGTGGCCAACTCCAGTCCTCAAGGGCCACCAACAGGCCAGGCTTCCAGGATATCCCTACTTCAGGTGGCTCAATCAGTGCCCTTGTGCAAAAATAGTGCCATTCTTGTACAAATATTTGATCAAAGATTAATATCCTTAGTGGTTTCAGATGGTAAATTGTATATTTAGAGACCTGGTTAAACATCAGATACGATACATTTATGGTAAGTGAAAACGTGACAAAAATCCAGTGGTGTAACTATAATTTTTGGGCACCCCAGCAATTTTGAAGGCTCCCCTATGTCATTCTCTCTCCCCTCCTCTCTAACTCTCCCCCTCTCCTCTGTAACTATACCCCCTACTCTGTAACTCTCCCCCTCCTCTCTAACTCTCCCCCTCCTCTCTAACTCCCCCACCCTACATTGTAACTCTCCCACCCTTCTCTATTACTCTCCCCCGCGCTTCTCTTAACTCTCCCCCTCTCCTCTGTAACTCTACCCCCTCCTCTGTAACTCCCCCCTCCTCTGTAACTCTCCCCCTCCTCTGTAACTCTCCCCCCTCCTCTTTAACTGCCCCCACCTCTCTAACTCTCCACCCCACCTCTCTAACTATCCCCCCACCTCTGTAACTCCCCCCCACTCTCCCCCTCTCCTCTGTAACTCTCCCCCCTCCTCTCCCCCCTCTCTAACTCTCCCCCCCTCTCTAACTCTCCTCCCCCACCTCTCTAACTCCCCCCCCCCCCACCCACCTCTCTAACTCCCCCCCCCCTCTAACTCCCCCACTTCTCTCTGTTATTCCCTGCATAATTTCCTGTTTCAATTCTCCATAAGCCCTGTTTTATTGTCTGGCTAAAAGTAACGCCAAGACGTAAAAAAAAAAGGTCATGATTTTTAAAAAAAATAACGTAGCCTTATCCTGAATAAACACGATGTTACCTTATGCTAATGAGCTCTAGTACATCCGTTCCTCATTTAGGTAACATCACAGTAATTTCCCGGATTTTACAGAGTTTACCTATGTTCTTATTCTAAAGAGAGAATTGGTGTCACCCTTGATGAATGTTCTCTGGAGCTGCTGATGTACAGGATCTCAGCTGCACGGCGTGAGCCGTGCTCTATATAAAGATAGCAGGCAACCAGGGAAAAACATAAGAGCCGTAAGCAAACCAGGAGATCGCTTACAGCATCAACAGGTTTGGTTACTGTCCCTGATCTCACTATAAACAGGATTGAATGTGTTGTCTTTTGGTAGCTGCCTTTTATGGGATTAAATACCGATGCTTTTTGCTATTATCCGTGTTGCGCTTCTCCACTGATGAAGGCAGTGAGCCACAGGACAACCTACGGCAAGGGAAGGCCCAGTTACCCTCTTCCCAGCAACCAAATAAATAGACAACAGCATGTTTGGAGGTGGTAAAGGCCCCCGCTTTTATTAACACATAACATGGCGCAAACAACTGGTGTAAGACAGACTGGCCTGTCACAGATAACCAATCCAGTTAGGGTTGCCAGGCGGCTTCTCTAGAAGTGATTGCGGTGACTTTTTCCAGCCTGCAAGAAAATTGTGAGGGGAACTAGCGATGGAGCGCTAGGCCACGCCCCCGGCGGTTCAACCAATGAGGGCGAACCTGCCAGGTGAAGTCATGGCCGCACCCCGTCACCCCCCTTCCCCTGTCTTTCCCCCTGCAGTTCTCTGCAGACCGAGGAATTTGGCTGCACGCGCCGCCAGCCTTGCAGGCGTGCGTGCAGCGCAGGCAACGGGGCCGTAGCCTTACCCCAGCCTAAACGTTGAGCAGCCCCCTCATATTAGAGAGGAACTACAAAGATGAGAGGGAGGAGAGAGGAGAGAGAGAGGGGGAAGAGAGAGAGGGGGAAGAGAGAGAGGGGGAAGAGAGAGAGGGGGAAGAGAGAGAGAGGGGGAAGAGAGAGAGGGGGGGAAGAGAGAGAGGGGGAAGAGAGAGAGGGGGAAGAGAGAGAGGGGGAAGAGAGGAGAGGGGGAAGAGAGGAGAGAGGAGAGAGAGGGAGAGGGAAGAGAAAGGGAAGAGAAAGTAGGAGGCAGGTCTTGAAATAAAAAATAACAAATGTATTTTAACCAAGTCCTGAGAAAGGCTTCAGTGTGAGCCAAAACGTTGATATGTCCAAATACATTTCTTATTTACAGGCACTACACAATACATTCTTTAGTGTGTGTGTGTGTGTGTGTGTGTGTGTGTGTGTGTGTGTGTGTGTGTGTGTGTGTGTGTGTGTATATATGTATATATATATATATATATATATATATATATATATATATATATATATATATACACACATATATATAGTTCTAACAAATTACTTTTAATTAGCCTTATTATCTTGATACATCAGTTATTTTCTGTCTATTGTAAATTGCCATTAGTGGATATCAGGAAATGGGACTGGACATTTCAAGCAGAAAGAATTTAGTGGCTAGACGTACTGTATTTGTACAAACAATATGAAATACATTACTAAATAATAAAAAATACTTGTATATTTGTGTCCAGCACTGGTAGAAAGTATAATAATTATGTATTGTATAACACAACATATCACAATTCATTCATTAAAATTTAATTCAATTAAGAACCAGGTCCAAAGTGGGAATTAAATACTTTGTGCAACGTATACTGCAGTTAATTTATTCAATTATTATTATTATTATTATTACAATAAACTGAAGCTCTCATAATATATTTATTTTCCTATAATAACGGCAAGTATTGCCAATAGGACTTGAACCCATGACTTTTTCCAGTGACCTATACGCCTCACTTCCTCCTGTGTTACAGTTTCCAAAGAACCATTTGATATAGCTGGCTGCTGTTAATGGACACATATTGGTTAAAGCCATTCCCATGGCTATGTAATACACAAACAACTTCACAGAACATACCTTGGAGAGAATGTTTTGCTCTGGAGACTGGCAGTGACACAACAGTATGTGATATGATATGGAGAACAGAACTTTTAAAGTTGCAACTCCAACAGGTATCGGAGCTCCAATAAAGTTAAAGCACTCGGCAACGTAACAACCTTCTCTACTAATATATATATATATATATATATATATATATATATATATATATATATATATATATATATATATATATATATATATATATATATATATATATATATATATATATATATATATATATATACACACACACACACACACACACACACACACACACACACACACACACTAAATTATAAATGAATAATTCATTTCTAATTTATAACATATATATATATGTATATATATATATATGCAGCAGATATTACCAGATCTTGATCCGGAAAGAAGAGACAGCACACAGCCAAGTTGAAATGTCAATATATTGAGGTAACAAAACCAAGGCACTACATCCGACGTTTCGGTCAGCTACATGTGACCTTCCTCAGGGATGTGCAATGTGGCTTTAGCTTCTTTGCATACCCAGTTAATCAACCCCACACTGATGAGACCCATTAAGGTCAAAACAGCTGTCTGTGGGTGGTTTTCTGGGTATGCACCTTAACCCTGGCTGTGCTCAAAGCTGTGACGATGCAGCAAGCTTAAGCCTATAGGGAACCATGTTAAAAATGGTTTTTGAAGCAAAAAGTGGTAGTGTGCGCTTTTGCATGTCATTTCCCAGAATCCCTTGCTGCAGTGGAAGTGCTGTGTGCTGGGTGATAATGGGGAAAGGCGGGGTTGCAGACCTGCCTAAGACATGCAGATGAGCATACAGTTGTATTTACATTTATATATATATATATATATATATATATATATATATATATATATATATGACAGATTTTCAACTTCAAGTCCTAAATCCTATTTGCAAACATCACAACAGATGCTATGTGTGTGTATGTTTATTTTTATTTATAGGGCCAACTATGTATACGGCACTTTACATTGATAGTAAATGAGACATAATACAGGACAAGGAACTTCCAATCTAAAGTAAGCTGTGTGTTGGAAGACTTAGGCTGCGGCCACGCTAGCGCTGAGCGTGCTGACCGCGCGGTGCTTGCCGAGGTTAGTTTCGGCAAGTGAAATTGTCCCGTCCCCGCTCACGCTCGTGCGCAGGCACGGACGCTCACCCACGCTTGGCACTTGCGTAAACAAAAAAAAGAGACTTTCAAGCACGCTGAAATTACCCGCAATGCCCCTCTGCGCGCGCTTGAGAAATAGGCAGGACACCTGGCTCTCATGCTTGGAGAGTTGGTGACGTCAACGCTCTCAGGCATGAGTGCGGTCAGCGCTAGCGGGCCGCAGCCTTATAGACGCAGCCGGAATAATGCATACTGCTTTTATTACTGGCTAGTTATAAGTATATACCTAAATGAGGAATAAATATTGCTATAATTCCTGGCTTCCCATCAAGTTTCGGATCACCTACAAAGTTCTCCGCCTTACCTCTAAGGCTGTGCTTATAGTGCCGGCAACGGCGACACCCACAGTCACTCATACAGTACCACCCATTGTGGCCAAGCACTCCCATCTACTGCACTTATTCCCTCACCTGCTGTCTCTGTAACTCTCCCAACATTCCACTTAGATTGTAAGCTCTCCGGGGCAGGGATTTCCTTTCCTATTGCCTTTTGTAAAGTACGGAGTACATTGTGGGCGCTATATAAATAAAGATATACAGTACAAACATTGTTTGCACTTACTACAGGTATGTGGTACTGCACCTGTTGAACTACACTACTCTTCTTAAGATAAGTTGCTGACAAAGCAGAACTCTTTTTGGCCATGTAGACGAACCCATTATAAATATAATCCCAACACTAGGTTCAGAGATAAAGTCTGAGGTAATGTAGTTTGTGTACAGTACAGACAAGCTGCCTCTCACTACCCTTACCCATAGGAGGCGAAAAGCATTTGTTATATTAAGTAAGCTGAGGGTAGTTGGGACATCTTTAGCCTGTCGTCCCATATCATGTAGGTTTTAAAGGCCTAATCCATGGAGCGCAAACGTTTGAATCTGCGCCCCCCTGCCTGGCCTCCCCCTCCGGTCCCGCGCCCCCTCTCCTACCTGCCAGCTGCGTCAAATGACGCTCCGGGGTTGCGTGACCCACGCCGGTGGTGTCACAAGACCCCGCAGCGTCAAATGATTCTGCGTTGCCATGGAGACGGGTCTGAATCCCGGTAAGTGTTACTGTTGCAGAGGCCTCATGCGATCCTCGGCATTTAATTTAAATGCCTTGGGGAGGAGTGCAGGACCTCTGTCACCGCCCGCGCCCCCCCAGACAAATCTCCCCCCCCCCCTGAGGGGGGCGACTCCCATTTTGCGCACCACTGGTCTAATCTAGTGTCTAATGTGCTACAGACAGTAGGTGCCGTTATTTATAGAAAGCCAGTTATCTGAAGTGGCGTGTGCTGGTATTACTCCTTTAAGTTGTACTCAGAAGAAACTGCAGCTCTCCAAACATATTCTAGGAATAACTCTGTAAGCAGATAACAATGTTTGTGTCAGTGGTTGTCAGGATGTCTTCTACATTAGCCCTGATGAGACAATTACTATCATTGGTAGTAGAGAGATGCCCTCTGTGACAGTCTTATCTTATCCTAAAAATGTGTATGACATCATTAATGGTGTCACAGTTAATCGTGCACTGTACCTCAGCGCTTTGTGACAACTTGGTAAATTCAGCCATGTTGCTATACTCTTAAGAATTAGCCCCCTCTCTGGCTTCTGTTATCCATCGTAATGTGTGGACATTATCTGCTATCTGCGCACTAATGACTCTTGTTTGCTGTTTATGGACAGCTCCATTTTATAGGGTCGGCACCAACGTCTCGGCATCCTGCCAAGTATGTTATTCAGCCTTTTGGCATATGGAAAACTGGCTTCCTTTTAGTGTAATTAGCACAGATCTTTCTCAGGATAATTATCTTGGATCAGCAGCACTGCTTTCTGGCAACGTGAAGATAGTTCATTACTGGGATGGCAATGTTATTTATTTATAAAATGTTTTACCAGGAAGTAATACATTGAGAGTTACCGCTCGTTTTCAAGTATGTCCTGGGCACAGAGTTATGAAGACCAGAGTTATGGTTACATGAAATGAACGGAGGTTATACATCATATATAAAGACATTGCAATGTGAGCACGATATAAATGTCACAGAGGCTGTAAAGCAAAGTGCTGCAAAGCAAGAACCTCTTAAAGATTATGGAGCCCGAATGCTAAAACTAAACTGTCCTTGTAGCTTCTGATACATTTAATTTGGGCTGCATGAAAGTAATATATCGGTGACATCTGAGACAGGGACTATCACCATCTGAGGAACACACTTTTAGCCACTATGCTTTTTAATGATGTAGGTCTAATGTGTTATCTTAACCCAGGGGTGCTCAACTCTAGTCCTTATGAACCCCCCTGAACAGGTCAGGTTTTCAGGATATCCCAGCTTCAGCACAGGTGGCTCAATCCGAGGCTCAGCCTCAGCTGAAGCAGGGATTGATTGAGCTACCTGTGCTGAAGCTAGGATATCCTGAAAACCTGACCTGTTTGAGGACTGGAGTTGAGCACCTTCTTAACTTACGTTTGAGGAACAGATACATAGTTCATACTGATGCATTTAGAATTTTATAAATGCACTCTTTACAAAAAAAGACTTTATACTTTGCATCCTGGACATAAAACTCTATAGAAAAAGTTACAGGCACACGGCAAATCATACTGAATAATAAATATAACTTACGTGATAACATAAACGGAACCTAAAAAAAATATGAAGTATAATATGTAAGTTTGTTTCACGCTTTAAACTATTGTAATCTGGTGCTCAGCGGTGAACCTGGTATTTATTTGTGCTCTGTGTGCCTGCACTGCAGTAAATGTGCTTTCCTTGTGCCATCCCCAGGTGCGGAAGCGCAGCAAGGCCTGCCGCGGGGGTCTGCGGGAGAACGATGAGCTGATCTCCATCAATGGGAAGCCCTGTGCTGGATTATCCCATGCAGAAGCAATGCAAATTATAGACTCGTCTGGCAGCAGTCTCCACATCCGCGTACAGAGGTAACTTACTACTGCCGGCATGTATTACTTTAAGCCGATGCTTGTTATTCTAATGTGTGGCTGACGATGTATACAGCTCGGCACACAGGATTGACGCCCTGCCCTGAAGAGCTTACAATCTAAGTTTTGTTACCTGAGGAAGATAAGGGGACTTGCTCAAGATAACAAGGGGATCTTGGGATTCTACCCCGGTTCGGCCACTTCAAAGACAATACGATTACTCTACTCATTCCTTCCTATTGTACCAAACATACCTTACAGCAGGGGGGCGCAAAGTTGTCTTCCTGCGCCCCCTGCCGGCTCCCCCCCCCCCCCCCTGTTTGCTCCCCCCTTGCTTGGCTCCGGCGTCAAATAACACCGCGGTTTCATGTGACGTCATGTTGACATGACAATGTGACGTCACGTGATGTCGTGGCATCATTTGAGACCGGGTTGCCATGACGGCACATCACTGGAAGGCAAGTTAAGAGATGTTGCAGAGGCCTCATGCGATGCCCGGCATTTAAGTGAAATGCCTTCGGGGTAAGCGCAGGGCCTCTGTAACCACCACACTCCCCAACCCCCCCAGAATGTCTTGTGCCCCCACTTTGCGCACCCCAGCCTTACATAATGACCACTACAAGAGGGGTGGGCTTTTAGTAATGGTGCCGTCTTTAAGGTGGGGTCAACTATTTTGAGATCCAGTGCCAGTCAAGTTGTGACATCACTATCCCCTGTATTGTAAATTCAGTGCTAGCTATATTTACAATGTAACACAGAGGACAACAGCAGTAATAATCAGAGTAGGGATTATTGTATATAGAGAAAGTGGGGTCAATGCAAGTTCACTAGGAAACCATTGCAAAGCATGGAGTGTAAGAAAGTTTAATAGAGAACAGTGTGGGCATTTGTGTTTTCTATTGCACCCAAGCCCATCCCTAAGCTGCAGGCCCTTCTGTCCCTCCAGAGTTAAAATACTTCCGTTGAAGGGAGCGTTTTCTATCATTATTTGCAGATGAGAAGATGTGGGAGTAGTTAGCATTTGATTATAGATGGGAGCAGGTAGTGAAAAAGATATTGCGACATGTAAGGGATGTGCAGTGCTTTTTAATACTCTACCTAAATACTTGTGTGGACACCTTGATACTGCAACCTGTGTGATCAGCTACTAAGGCAGGGGGCTCAACTCCAGTCCTAAAGCCCCCCCAACAGGTCAGGTTTTCAGGATATCCCAGCTTCAGCACAGGTGGCTCAATCAGAGGCTCAGTCGTAGGCAGCGCTTATAGTGCCGGCGACGTCGCCCGAAAACAAATGCATTGTCGTCGCCGCCGCCACGTGCGCTTATAGTAAGTGCGACGGCGACAAAGCGACGGGGTGATGTTTTTTTTCGGAAGCCGGGAATATTTGATTTTTCAGGGGCTGTTGCCTCATGTGACAGCCGCTGAACCAATCAATGCCCTGATCGCCCGCGCCGCCGCCGCAAAGCGAAATACAAGTTTTGCGACGGGTGACATCACGTGTTGCGGTCGCGGGCACTATACGTGCGGCCATAGACTGAGCCTCTGATTGGACCTCCTGTGCTGAAGCAGGGACTGATTGAGCCACCTGTGCTGAAGCAGGGACTGATTGAGCCACCTGTGATGAAGCAGGGATATCCTGGTAGCCTGATCTGTTGGGGGGGAAGAGAGGGGGGTAGCTTGAGGAATGGAGCACCCCTGTACTAAGGGAAGAAGATAGCTATCTTACATTAGAGAGATGGTGCATTTTCCTTAGTATACAGATAGTGTTAGGACTTGCAGGAGGGGGCACACCGTGACGCGGGTTTGCAAGCTTCAAATGCTTTGGCAAATAATTTAACTAAGTGACCTGCACTTATGAGAAGAAAAACAGATAAGTATTTAATTACATGCTATGGCATATGGGAGGTAGCACTGGGACTCCTTGTCTTTTGCTATATGTATGAGGTCCCATTCCTAGTAGCACTCCTTTTGACACACATACTGTATGTGTGGTGGGCTCGGGTTCTGAGTTTGCAGGGACTGTGTGCACCTTTAGTACACAGCTGCTTTGTGACCCAGCACAAGACAAAATAGTTCATAATAGAAGCAAAGTCAACAGCATTATGTGTCTCAAAATAGGATTCCCCTCACCCGTCCCACCTAATGTCAGCATGAAGGTCTCTTCCCCACCTGTTGAGGAGAAATGGCAAAACTCCCAGACACACATTATTCTTTTTCACATTGCATTAGCTGCTTCTTTTGACAGCTCAATGGTAAGTCGCTATCAAAGCAATCCAAGGAACGTAAAAACATATATTTTTTGTTTGTTTTAATATATGCAGCCTTTGATTACTTTTATTGAAAACGAGTCACCTATGCTGCCCGTTCTCCTGTGATCGATCAGCAAAATCCTGCTCCCCTGGGTTCACTAAATGGCTGCCTGCCAGTTTCAAATCAATCCTTTGTTACGCCGGTGCTGCCCGCAGACCAGACCCGTCCCCTGAGCTGAAGGGGGAAGTGGTAATACACGCACCCGCAGCAAAGGGAGCGTGTCCGGAGTGTGGTATGAAGCGTTGCCAGGCCAGGTGTAGTAAGGTAGACAATACTTGCCGGTACCGGTTGTAGAGATAGAGTGAAGGATGCCTTGCCGAAGTCAGGGAGTGGAGAGTGGAGATAGGTCGTAGTCCAAGCAGTGTCCAAGGAGTGCCGAGATCGAGAGCCAGAGGGGGTAGTCGTACAAGCCGCGTCAGAACCTGTGAAAACACTGAGAGAATCCAGAAGTACTTCCATACAGAGACTATGTCGAGCAAAGACTGAGAGCAGAGAGGAGCTAGATAAAGCAGGAAGGTCCAATTAGGAACGGAGGCGGGACAGGAAGAGCTACAGGGAGACACTGCAGATTGGTGCAGGCATAACAGGCCAGGTGAGTCTTGTTGGTAACCTGAGTATGCTCGTGCAGTGTGCGGGGGTGGAGCCTGAGCTCCGGGGGACGGGAAGAAGAGTGCGCAGACTGAGCGTGCTCCGTAACTCGTGTACGCGCGTGAACCGAGCCAGTGGATGGTGCAGGTGTGCGTGCAGGAGGGCGTGGGCACGCGCGGCGCTGTGCAGAGGAATCACCGAGGGGAGTGATCCCGCGACGGCGTCAGGGGCGGGGAGCCGTGGAGGCCGGTAAGGCAGGATTGTTTTGTGTGTCCAGGGGCTCCCTGCGGGGAGGGAGTGCTCTGTGTGGGGAGCGTGGAGAACGCCGATTCCTGACATCCTTCAGTCGGTGTAACTCAGCAGCTACAATGTATTCTTGTATTACTACGGTAACATTATCTATTGTTACAGTTTGCAGCTCAAACTGCTGGGAACAAATTATCACAAACAGGAAAGCGTTACAAATATCTTGCACTGCTGGGGAATTGTGCTAAAACCTGCTATAGAAATCAAATTATATTCAGTATATTAAAACTCATTAAAAATGGCATTGAGTTGAATTTTTAAATAAAAAAAAGGTAGTAAGTATTATCAAATACTACAGAACTGATTTATTTAAAAAAACCACACATGTAGGCTATTGCTTGGATTGCTCCCGTAATATCTCTCAAACATCTGATATGAGCCTTTGCTTTGCTGCTTGAATTCATGGCAGTGGAAATATCTGTGGTAGTGTACACAGTGCTGAACATAGTAAAATACAAGTGCCATGTATTATACCTTTATTATTACACGCCTGCGCTGTGTATGTAGCGCTACTTACTGTAAAAAGCATACAGCCAATATAGAATATAGGAATTCCAGAAACACACAGCAAACATTAGCAGAAGAGGTTACACGAATATAACATCTTATTAAGAATGTTAGTGACCAATATAGACAGCTGGATGATATGTGAATGCATTAGTGATCTCAGTGAGCAGAGGGTAAGTACATTCTTTTGGGTATAGGGTATTCCTATAGTTCATCTTCCCTATAAAGTATATGACTTGTCCATCATTGTCACTGAGCCTTGAACGTTCAAAGGCCCATATTGACTTACTTGTACTAAGGGGAAAATGGAATTTACTAATACGTGTTCACATTAATAAATCATATGGTGTCATGGTGTAGGAGTATATGTTATATCAAAGTGGCTGAAGATTTCTATCTGGATTTCTGTCATAAAACGACCGTCCAGTTGTGTCGGCATATATATATATATATATATATATATTTGTGTGTTTTATATATATATATATATATATATATATATATATATATATATATATATATAGTGAATAGATTGAACAAGGCACTCCGTCAGGTAGATGAGGGTGGGTGCAAATCCTATATGAAACAAATAAGTAATACGATACCGTATGAGCGAATATCAGAGGCAGCACTCCATGAGGTCGTCAAAAAAAATATTGTATTCAGTGAGACATAATAACCAACGTTTTGGTCCTCCACACGGGACCTTTCTCAAGGTGATGAACGTTCATCACCTTGAGAAAGGTCCCGTGTGGAGGACCGAAACGTTGGTTATTATGTCTCACTAAATACAATATTTTTTTGACAACCTCATGGAGTGCTGCCTCTGATATTCGCTCATACGGTATCGTATTACTTATATATATATATATATATATATATATATATATATATATATATATATATATAAAAATGTACTCCTACGCCATGCCATTCTGTGGCCTATTCACGAGGGCACGTCTTAGTAAATATTGTACAGGGTGTTTTCCATCATTTTGCAATCATGCTGTAGTAGAAAATAAAAGAGGAGGGAGAAGGGACACTTGGCTTCTATGGCCTAGATCAGAGGTGGGCATTGGGCAACATCAGTCCTCAAGGGCCACCAACAAGTCAGGTTTTCAGGATATCCATGCTTTAGCACAGGTGACTCAATCAGATTGAGCCACCTGTACTGAAGCAGGGACTGATTGAACCACCTGTGCTGAAGCAGGAACTGATTGAGCCACGTGTGCTGAAGCTGGAACTGATCGAGCTACCTGTGCTGAAGCAGGGATATCCTAAAAACCTGAGCTGTTGGTGGCCCTTGAGGACTGAAGTTGCCCACCTCTGTACTAGATCCACTAGACTCTGATGAATGCAAAAATTGGTGTTAGCAATAGTGACGCAAAAAGGTTGTATCGGCCTATATTTACTAAAGCCATAGCGTGTGTGGCAAAGCAACAATAACATGCCTTTTCCTGCATTGATATTTTAGCGATAGTGTTAATAATATGCATGCAAAGGATGATTTAGTGGCTAAGTCATTATTCATGAGCATTAATGTGCAATGTACTAAATATAGATATCTGTAGATTTCTGGCTACCGCCAAAAACTAATATGCAATTGTTATCACTTGTCTTCTATTTCATTAAATGATATGAATAGATATTAGCAGGGCTGTTAAAATCCAGGGCGAGAGTAAATTAAGGGGCGACGAGTAAAAAAAAGAATGCTGCCGCCTTTTATGTTTAAATGATTAATTACGGCTTTGCGATTGGACTGGACACTTTAAGGCAGGGTGGCTGTCACACACCACCAGAGCAGTGACACTAGCGCCCCACAATGCCTTGTGCTTAAAGGTGCCAAGCTGTAGCAACAGTAGCAAGGCATTGTGGGGCGCTAGTGCATGCTCTGCTGTTTTGTGCAGCTACAATTTTCACTCAAGCCTCATTGATAGAAGTAAGGACCAGGATATTTATTATTTGAGGAGGGGTCTGTGTGCGTTAAATTAAGTGGGGGGGCGGGGTGGGGCTTGTGGTGGAGTAGTGACTTTTTTTCTGGTGAATCTTTGTGTAATTTTTTCAGCCCTGGATATCAGAAAACAAACATAAAATAACATGGTATAGTATAGGCGTATATTTCTCTATAAAAATATACGGTATTTAATGGTATCCATCCTGTAATCAAGTCCTCCCCTTGCCTCTTATATTCCATTTTTGGTAATGTAGTTAACTTTCCTTCTCTAAATTGTCTATACCATTCAGTATTTCTGAATGCGATGAAGTATAGTTCTTTTAGTACTTGCATATAGTGTATCCATAAACACTTACCCTATGGATGCCTATGTCTTTAAAGGGGCGATCCCACATAGGCTCAATATCTACAAAGCTCCGTTATTGACGTAATGAGGCATTAACTGAAATCAACACACTAAGTGCTAACGGGGATCTTCAAAGCTCACTGACAGTGTTATGTGCTGTTTAAATCCGTATCAAGCCCACGCGTTACTATATAACGCACATTAGTGCTGATGATATGCCAAAGAGGTGTTCGCTGTCACAACGCCTACCCCCAGAGCTCCGTTATAGTTAACGCAGGGAGTTAACAATGTGTTAGTTAGGAATGGCTCCCGCTAGAACCTGCAATATGTGTTTTGCAGGAGAGAAGAGGCAAAGCCCTCCCCAGCAAAACCCATATTTCAGGGTCTTTAGGGGGCTAACGCGACCTTTATGTAAGACAGACTTCATGCAAGTCATGTTATTTGAAGCGAATGCGTGGCAGTACTAACTTAACATGCCGTAAAGCTTATGCTAAGGAGATCAATAACGGCTGTTGTTTGCGGATTGGCGTTAACCTTCGGGAACATAATGTCCATTACGGATTTTGATAACAGTATGTTATGAGCCCAGGACTTAACGGACCTTTGTGGATCTGGCCCATAGTCGGACAGATTAATATCTTAGGGGCCTCTGAATGGGGACGTGTTTTATCCTTCTACCCTACTGTCCTTATCAGAGAGCCAATAAAGATAAGGGGAGGTGGGGAGGGCGGACTCTGGCTGTACAAGCGCTTACTGATCACACAGTGACATCACACGAAAGGCAGCAGCCAGAGGAAACGAAACCCTCCCAAGTCTAACTTTGAACATATGTAAAAATACTTGTAGGTGTCAGATTTGGGTGAAACAATGTATCAGTTACCCATATGAAGGCCCTTTAAACATGTCACTGGAATTAGTTCACTTTGGTCCTAGGAGGGACTGCCCCTTTAAAGGCACTCTCTCTTGCTCCCTCTTCCTCCTGTTTTAGAATAGCAGGCAGCTGTAATTAAGCTGTTAACGCGTTCACACAGCAGTATGCGAGAAGGGAAGGAAGAGGGACAGAAGCCACATTGTCAGCCAGAAGGATGTGTTAGTTGGGTCAACGATGGTGAACTGGCCCGAGCAGTCTCCCAGGCTGTATTGTGATTATGAAGAATGACTCTTACGATTCACATCTCCTTGTGACTTGACACCCAATGCCATAACATTGTGCCAATCCAGACACCACTTACATAATCACAACCCACAAAAGTCACTGTATTGTATTGTACGTCTTTATTTATATAGCGCCATTAATGTACATAGCGCTTCACAGTAGTAATACACATGGTAATCAAATAAATAACAGATAATATAAATAACAGGTCATGGGAATAAGTGCTTCAGACATAAAAGTAACATTAAGGAAGAGGAGTCCCTGCCCCGAGGAGCTTACAGTCTAATTGGTAGGCAGGGAGAACGTACAGAGACAGTAGGAGGGAATTCTGGTAAGTGTGTCTGCAGGGGGCCAAGCTTTATGTATCATGTGTTCAGAATATCCACAGTGCTATTCGTATGCTTCTTTAAGCAAGTGTGTCTTAAGGTGGGTCTTAAAGGTGGAAAGAGAGGGTGCTAGTCGGGTATTGAGGGGAAGGGCATTCCAGAGGTGTGGGGCAGTCAGTGAGAAAGGTTTAAGGCGGGAGAGGGCTTTAGATACAAAGGGAGTAGAAAGAAGACATCCTTGAGAAGAACGCAAGAGTCGGGATGGTGCATAGCGAGAAATTAGGGCTGAGATGTAAGGAGGGGCAGAAGAGTGTAAAGCTTTAAAAGTGAGGAAGAGAATTGAGTGTGTGATACGGGATTTGATCGGAAGCAAGGAGAGTGATTTCAGGAGGGGAGACGCGGAGACAGATTTAGGAAAGAGTAGAGTGATTCTGGCAGCAGCGTTTAGGATAGATTGTAAGGGAGCACAAAAATCTAGTTTGGATAGCAATCCAAGCCAGAAAAGAAACCCACAATTGCACTCTATGGGGGCAACACAGGATGGGACAATGTATAATCCCTAGCAGGTAGCCTAAGTGGCCAACGACGCAAAACAAAAAAAGTTTTATTAGGGAACAAAATATAGTATAATCTTAAGTGTAGGGTATATACAGGTGTGTTAAAAATAGGGTGAAGGTGACACGGTGTAAAGAGGGTAAATAGGGCTCCTCTAAGGCCCACCACAGGTATCCCAGATGCTGAGGAGATATAATCCCCAAATTGCTATGGTATGGGGTGTAAACAATCCCCAATTAGCATGCTAATTGTAAGGGAGACAGGTGAGAGGCAGGAAGGCCGGACAGCAGGAGGTTACAGTAATCAAGACGGGAGAGAATGAGGGCCTGAGTCAGAGTTTTAGCAGTCGAGCAACAGAGGAAAGGGCGTATCTTTGTTACATTGCGGAGGAAAAAGCGACAGGTTTTAGAAACTCATTTGTTTTAAAGTTGTCCACTATGGTCCCGAGAACTGTGGTTGTGGCAGAAATGATGACTATTACATCCACACACATGATATGTGCGGCAGTATTTATCATTCACAAATTATTTCAGAATCATGACTTGATAAAGGATTTGTTGCTTTAAATAAATAACATAAAGAAGAATAAAATCACTTTTTAAGTTTTTTTTTTTTTTTTTTTATTTAAAGTACAGCCCTCAGCTGAAAGAAATAGAGCCAAAAATCAATAGACAAGGCACACAGCCAGAGAATTTCTGGGCTACCTGTAAATCTCCAGTAATCATACACGGAGGAGGGATAACTTTGACCCTTCCTGTGTGTTAAAGAAGTTATTGGAGTTTAGCACTTGTCAGTAAAATGTTTATTTTAAGCAGGCCTGTCACATTCATGCCCTTCAATAGGAGTAGACATTTAGATTTGAGGGTTGCCACCTGGCTCCACGGTAACGAGTTGTTATTTAACCCATGATGTTTGATGTAAGGATGCTGGATTCCCAAACCTTAACTGGCGTGTGGGTGCATTTTAATATATGAGGGTGGCTCAAAAGCAAGTTTAAGCCATTCTGTGCCTCTAAATATCCCATCCACGGCATCCCTTAAAATGTGTCTTTAACCTGAAGATCGGAAGAAACCTTGTTAAAGAGACAACAATCAGTAGCATGAGATTCAAGTACAGGCATACCCCGGTTTAAGGACACTCACTTTAAGTACACTCGCGAGTAAGGACATATCGCCCAATAGGCAAACGGCAGCTCGTGCATGCACCTGTCATCATGTCCTGAACAGCAATACCGGCTCCCTACCTGTACCGAAGCTGTGCGCAAGCGGGGAAACTATAGAGCCTGTTACACACGTGTTATTTACATCAGTTATGCACGTATATGATGATTGCAGTACAGTACATGCATCGATAAGTGGGAAAAAGGGACTGCTTCACTTTAAGTACATTTTCGCTTTACATACATGCTCCGGTCCCATTGCGTACGTTAATGCGGGGTATGCCTGTAAAGGATACTCTTATGGGATATTGATAAACCCAAAATAGGAAGATCACATGGTTAATCCAAGATGTTTGTTGACAAGTGGAAATTATAACGAGGGACACATTTACTAATCGGTCTTCTGCCACGAGACACCTTCCGGTGGTGGAAGAGACACCCAACAGCCTATTCGTGTAAATGAGATATAACTTGACTTCCGGCGCTGGAAGGTCTTATTACAGAAGACTGTTTAGTAAATATGGCCCAGAGACTGAAAGGTCACTTCCCACAGGCCCTAGTGGAAGAAGCTGCTATTTCCTGGCTGCAGTTCTGTCACTGTCCCAGCAGGGGGTGAGCACCGTCCAACGTATAATACGTGATATGGTGATATCACCCTGTTCCTTTGAGCTGTGAAACGAGATCGGGAGGATTTCAGGATGAAGTCAAAATTATTTTTAACAAACACAGTTGCCTGTCTGTTATGGAAAGTGACAGACAGTAAAAGATGACAAAGGTCACATCATGCTTATTGTGGCATTGCAGTGACTGTCATATCACAACACCTTCTCAGCATTCTGAGAGCTAAAGCTTGGGACTTACCGATATCGTCTTTGTGGCTCTGTGGTTACATTTAAATAGATTGTATTTCATTTTCAGATATCAAAGTGCAGGTAACTTGCTCCCAATCTGGAATAGTTTGTTGGACCCGCGGGTCAGATGCATTATAGCAGTGATGATGTTAAAGGCAAATTTTACATGGAATAAAATCTCAAAAAAAGTTTCCTCTTATTTGCTGCACTGGTCACTATTCAATCAATAGGTCTCTTGGCTGAATCTTTCAAACTATTATTTAGCAGGATTGATATCAAACGCACAACGTTTTGGGGGAATCTTGTACTTGTAACCATGTATTATTTGTCTTACTCTGTGCCCAGGACATACTTGAAAACGAGAGGTAACTCTCAATGTATTACTTCCTGGTAAAATATTTTATAAATAAATAAATAAATAAAATTCCTCTGGTGAAATATTTAAAAGATTCAGCTAAGACACGGGGGCTCAACTCCAGTCCTCAAGACCCCCCGACAGTTCAGGCTTTAAGGATATCTCAGCTTCAGCACAGGTTGATCAATCAGTCCCTGCTTCAGCACAGGTGGCTCAATCAGTGGTTCAGTCTTTGACTGAGCCACCTCTGCTGAAGCTTTGATATCCTTAAAGCCTGACCTATTGGGGGTTCTTGTGGACTGGAGTTGAGCACCATTGAGCTAAAAATTGTTCTTAATTGAACAGTGCGGCAAATTAAAGTAAACTTGTATTTGATCTCCATTGTTTGATAGCGTTGGGGAGATTCCAGCCATCCCTCTATCCAGCACCAAAAAGGTACGATTTTAGAAAAACTAAGATATATATGGAAGGAGTGCGGTAAGAATTGACTTATTTATGGAATAAAATCCCAGGAAATCTCCCCCAGTACAGGCCTCAGCATTGAAAGCCGTGGAAACATGACATTTCTAGTTGGCTTTTTTTCTCCCAAAGTTGCAGTGATAAAACTAGACTTATAAAGCATGTTTTTAGGATAGGACAATTTTTTTTTAAAGATTCCTCCCCCCTTATCTCTATCAATTTAACTGCTCATTAATTTTAGGGATTCACAGAGCTGTGGTAAAATATGGAAATTAAAGGAAAAAAACATATTTAGGCTGTGATACAGTCGCACCTCGGAAAGGAACGTTAAAAGTAACAGCATATTTTTAGCTCAATTTGTGAGATTACATATATTGGGATCACTATTAAATAGTTGGAGGACCCTGCTATATTTTTCTCAAAGTGTACTGAAAACTAAATACATGAGATCAAAATTGAGTTAAATGCTGTTAAACAGAAAATATTGCAGATTTGGGCCACAAGAATAGAGCATAAGAGGTAAGAGACACTTGTCAGATTCCCTTACCCACCCTTTCCCTTATCTTCACAACTTCATCTTAGAGCCACAGATTTTTTTAAGTGGGATAAAAACAAAAGTAAATGTATTACATTCTGTGAGTGATACCCAGAATATGAACCTTTATTTACATTCCTATTGATTGTCTAGTATTGGTTTCTGCCAAGAACGCTCAATACGTTCTATTTGTTTATCGCATGAACACTGACTGCATTATACTTTGAATTTCTGCTATACACATTTTATACCGATCAAATCCTGCATCTCTCACTCAATTCTCCTCCTTACTTTTAAAGCTTTACACTCTTCTGCCCGTCCTTACATCTCAGCCCTAATTTCTCGCTATGCACCATCCCGACTCTTGCGTTCTTCTCAAGGATGTCTTCTTTCTACCCCCTTTGTATCTAAAGCCCTCTCCCGCCTTAAACCTTTCTCACTGACTGCCCCGCACCTCTGGAATGCCCTTCCCCTGAATACCCGACTAGCACCCTCTCTATCCACCTTTAAGACCCACCTTAAGACACACTTGCTTAAAGAAGCATATGAATAGCACTGTGGATAATACTGGACACATGATACATAAAGCTTGGCCCCTTGCAGACGCACTTACCAGAATTCCCTCCTACTGTCTCTGTACGTTCTCCCTACATACCAATTAGATTGTAAGCTCCTCGGAGCAGGGACTCCTCTTGCTTAATGTTACTTCTATGTCTGAAGCACTTATTCTCATGACCTGTTATTTATATTATTTGTTATTTATATGATTACCAGGTGTATTACTACTGTGAAGCGCTATGTACATTAATGGGGTTATATAAATAAAGACATACAATACAATAAAGACATACAATACAAATGTTCACTATGGGTTGTGGCAGATTTGCACTATATCGATGCTCACTACATTTCATAATCGGTTTGTATTGGAAGACTGTTCACTGCATTCTACATTTCTACTGTAAATATATTTTCAACATTTCGTTATTTATTTAATATGATCAGATTTGTTTATATTATACGAAAGTTCACTATTATCCCTTTCCCTTCATATTATCATTGATTTATATGATGTATATGACTAATAGGGGCTTACATAAGAACGTTCACTATGTTGGGTTAATGATTCACTACACTCACTACATGTAACTTTTTATTTCAATGTAAAAAGGGGTCTCTTCTATCCCTCTTCCCATATATTGACCAGAATACACAGGAAGATAAGGGACAGAATCAGCCCATCCTACTTTTATAGCTCATTTCCAATACAGCTCTCATTGGTGGTAGTGCAGGTTTCTCTGGGGACCAAAGGGTATTGAGATGAGAAGTATATAGCCAGGACTGTCTGAGTCTGTCCCTTATATTCTGAAGCCAGTTCCCTCTCTTCATTCCAGTCGTCCTGAAGCAGTCGCCCCTTCTGTGTCCTCCTCCCATCTCTGAGCTGACTGGATGTAATGTGACTCTTTGTTTTCTCATCCCACACAGGGCAGCAGCTGGTGCTCAGACAGCACCGCGGTCCCACAGAGTGCTTCCTTCCCCAAGCAGCCCAAACCCCATCAGGAGCCCAGAACCCCCTCGTTCTTGGGCTACATCCCCATCATCCTCCTCCAAAACTGGTCAGCCTCGACTGTTGCATCTTGAGAGCATCACCTCTCCCCCGGACAGTGAGGCATACTACGGGGAGACTGACAGCGACGCTGACGTCCGAGCATCTTCAGGGCATCCTCAGAGTGCACAGCAGCATCATAGCCAGCAGCAGCCGCCACAGGAGAAGCACCGCAGGGCACGTAAGAAGAGCCCCAGATCACCCCCAGGGAGCAACAGCAAGGCAGAAACTGAGCAGCAGTCACTGTCCGAGATGAGTGGTTATGAGAGTGGCCCTGGCGGTGTTGCTGAGTGTGCCTTGCAGCCCACGGTAGGAGTGGCTAAGCGGGAAATCATATGCCAGCCTGGGGGTAGCCGGGCTGAGACCCCCTTCTCCGATGTGGAAGGGTTTCTGCCAGCGGAGGAGGTAGAGCAGGTGTCTGACGTCACGGCACCTTCACCTGAGTCTTTTCTGCTGCCCCATGCCACCAGGAGCATCCGAGCTGAGCGGCATCTCATCCCAATGATAGGACCAGTGGAGCACCCTGTGGATGAAGATCTGACAACTACCTACTCGGAAAAAGCCAAAGAAGCAAGTAAGTACTAGCTAAAACCTGGTGCGTCCCAACGTTAATCCCCAAGACTTGAGTCCCTGAAGCTTGAATAGTTTTTATGTACTCCTTGTGGTCTTAGCATTTATGTGATGAGTGGCAATAAAATACTCAAGTGAGTGAGATCTTCACTGGAACTATTACAGTTCTGTTCCCACATACTTTGGCAGTGGCTGGAATAGGATCAGCTTTGGCCAGGATAGGATCTGGCATCTGTGATCCCTCTATTTTTACCTATCACGGCCAGTTTGGATTTCACCAGCAATTTGAACAGAAATGCGACGATCCTAACAGCAGCATTTTGAATGTATCATCACAAACTCTCCTTGAGTATGCTTTGCCTCTCTAGTTCCCTCTTTTGGCACCCCACTAAATGAGGCATTACTTACAAGAACCTTATCCTTTTATTCAAAGATCCACACTTCTCTGCCACTTACTTTCTACTGGTAATTGTGTTGCAAAATATGTGTGACAGACGTCACCATCCTACCCGCTACACCAGGGCCGGCCAACTCCAGTTCTCAAGGGCCACCAACAGGTCAGGTTTTAAGGATATCCCTGCTTCAGCACAGGTAGTTAAATCAGTAGCTCAATCGGAATTAGCTCTGAGGTGGTTAGCAGAGATGCCAACCGTCAAAGACCCAAAACAGTGAGATTGGAGGTTCTGGACCAAAGATGGCAGTTTAATAAGTGTTGACTTTTATCAGTGAAATTCTAATGACATCTATAAGACCACTAGTGCTAAATATTCACAGACTGTCTCCAAATTAGTCACATTCACTGGAAATCAGTGAGAGTTGACGTGTCTGGGTTAGTGAGGAGTTACATCGTCTGTTGTCATAAGTAAGATCACAAATCCAAGATGGCGTCTTCCTAGTTCCTTATAAGAAGGACTGTCTGACTCATTTTATTATATCATCTCGAGAGGAAGTTTATTCTGCGTATACGTTAACTTCTCTGGAAATGTGTAGAATATAAGAATCCTACAATGCAAAGTCAGGGATCAGCAAACGATCAGTACTTATTATTTGTGTTTGAAAGAAAAATAACAAATAAATACTATGTTCGAGACAACATTTGGCGTAGCCATGTAAAATCGGGGCATTTTGTTGGGAACACCCTTGAACATCCTTGTTTTACCCTCTGAAATACATTTTGTACAACCTCCTTTTTTCCTGGGAGTTATTACTGCGGTATAGCTCTCTTACCCCAAACCAAGGATCATCTGTGACCCAAGGAATTAGAAACATGGACATAGACCTTTAGACAAAGAAATGAGTAGGGATTCCATGCACTTCAATCATGGGATAGAATGGGGATTCCGTGCACTTCAATCATGGGATAGAATGGGGATTCCACGCACTTCGATCATGGGATAGAGTGGGGATTCCATGCACTTCAATCATGGGATAGAGTGGGGATTCCATGCACTTCAATCATGGGATAGAGTGGGGATTCCACGCACTTCAATCATGGGATAGAGTGGGGATTCCATGCACTTCGATCATGGGATAGAATGGGGATTCCATGCACTTCAATCATGGGATAGAATGGGGATTCCATGCACTTCAATCATGGGATAGAATGGGGATTACATGCACTTCAATCATGGGATAGAGTGGGGATTCCATGCACTTCAATCATGGGATAGAATGGGGATTCCATGCACTTCGATCATGGGATAGAATGGGGATTCCACGCACTTCGATCATGGGATAGAGTGGGGATTCCATGCACTTCGATCATGGGATAGAGTGGGGATTACATGCACTTCGATCATGGGATAGAGTGGGGATTACATTCACTTCAATCATGGGATAGAATGGGGATTCCACGCACTTCGATCATGGGATAGAGTGGGGATTACATGCACTTCGATCATGGGATAGAATGGGGATTCCACGCACTTCGATCATGGGATAGAGTGGGGATTCCACGCACTTCGATCATGGGATAGAATGGGGATTCCACGCACTTCGATCATGGGATAGAGTGGGGATTCCATACACTTCAATCATGGGATAGAATGGGGATTCCACGCACTTCGATCATGGGATAGAATGGGGATTCCATGCACTTCAATCATGGGATAGAGTGGGGATTCCACACACTTCGATCATGGGATAGAGTGGGGATTACATGCTCTTCAATCATGGGATAGAATGGGGATTCCATGCACTTCAATCATGGGATAGAGTGGGGATTCCACACACTTCGATCATGGGATAGAGTGGGGATTCCATGCACTTCAATCATGGGTTAGAATGGGGATTCCACGCACTTCGATCATGGGATAGAGTGGGGATTACATGCACTTCGATCATGGGATAGAGTGGGGATTCCACGCACTTCGATCATGGGATAGAGTGGGGATTCCACGCACTTCGATCATGGGATAGAGTGGGGATTACACGCACTTCGATCATGGGATAGAGTGGGGATTCCACGCACTTCGATCATGGGATAGAGTGGGGATTACATGCACTTCGATCATGGGATAGAGTGGGGATTACATGCACTTCGATCATGGGATAGAGTGGGGATTCCATGCACTTCAATCATGGGATACAGTGAGGATTCCATGCACTTCGATCATGGGATAGAGTGGGGATTACATGCACTTCGATCATGGGATAGAGTGGGGATTACATGCACTTCGATCATGGGATAGAGTGGGGATTACATGCACTTCGATCATGGAATCCCACAACTCTGCATCCAATGTTTGATATTCTTAATGGTTTTGAGAAGTAAAAATGACTGATAAATAATTGGGTGTAAAAGGACCAGTTCCTCCCTCCTACTTATTTATTCTTAGCCCCCATTTTTTTTACAGGGTGGAAACCAGGTGTACCCCTGAGGTCAATAGGAAGGTGCAACATCATCAGTTCTGACTTCCTATTGGATGACCATTTAAATATCCTTTAAAAAATTGGAAGTGATACTGGTAACTTCGCCAGTAATTATCTCGGGATCCGGGAGGTCCCCAGAGCTGAAAATATCATGGTTATTAGGGTGGAATGCTCCTTTAAAGCTGCAGTTCAAGCTGCCGTTTTAAAAATATATATTTTTGTCCCATTCAATATGTGCATCAATACAATCTGCACACTGACAAGTGATTAGCTAGGCTGCAGATCGATCCGTTCTCCTGTAATCAATCGCTTGCTCAGGGCTATTTAATTCAGTTCTTGCACAGCATTGTGGGCAATGTAGTCCTGGAATATGATTGACTGGGCAGTTCCTAGATACAATTGGTTCACTGCTAGGGGCTCAAGAGCCAGAGCCTATCAGAAGCGGAAGGGGGCTGTCAATTTGGAAATGCTTCCTACATTAGAAACATTAAAAATGTCTTTAAAACATTTTCTTTTAAATTTAAACGCTACAAGTATTTTCTTATAGTACAGAACTGATTTATTTAAAAAAAACACACACGTGGGATATTGCTTGAACTGCTGCTTTAACATAACATTTAAGGAATAATACTAATAATACTAAAAGAGCTTTTGCATTCCTTTCTTTTGAGCCTTACATCAGACGCCTGAGGAAGGAAGTTCCTTCTCTGGGAATAGCAGAAAGGGACATTGCATCTCAGCTATTTTCAGAATGGTTCATAGGAACATGCTGGTGTCATTTTAAAGATATTTTTATATAGCAGCTGAGAGTTCTTCTTGTAGAAACCCATTTCTACAGAACAGATAGCTGGGGAAACCTTTTTTTGATGAACACTTTTATTTCCCAAGACTCTCTGATGCGTATTTCTCCATCGTTGTTAACCCCTTCAGCACACGACCATAGCCAGATGGGAGTTGAACAAAGATGACAAAGTGGAATTTTGAGTCCCTGGGTGTGCAGTTTTACAAACTAATTACAAACTCATTTCTATTGAGCATTGGGAAGCATGCAATATGAGAGTTTGAAGTTTAAAAAGACAGTGGGTTGGTTTTAGATGTAAGAACTGCCCCAGCCTTGCTCTGTAGGAAGATACTGATTATAATGTCTTACTTGCCTAAAAGCAGCATTATTAATGAAGTGAGAAATGTTATCGAGTCATTGTTGTACTTTCCCCACACAGTATGTGTGACCTTTCCTTAAATAAGTCATCAACACATTTTGCTACGCATAGGTAAGTTCATCATGTCCTCAAGCCCGAAATAAGTCATATTTGTTTGTGACTGGCTAAAAATGACATTTAAGCAGAATTATTCTGACACCATTGAATGACAATGTAGAGGGACGTCTCCAAGGCCACAGAGGGTTGTAATGAGTCTAACATCAGTCCCACATACCACAACATACCAGAAATTAGTCTACTTAGTGGCACAGCTGTGCAAACCAGTTGAATGGTGTTAATGTCATTATAATGACACATGTACAGTCACCTTCCACATTTATAGCTCATTCCACCAAAGACTGTCCTGAACAGCCTGTTTTCACAGAGTTTACCCTTTCTCCAATTTACATACAACTTGTGTGTGAGCTATTTTCTTCCTGACATGTAATAGAAGTATTCTGCATGAGATCAGTGCTTAGAAAGGCATGTTCAGCTGCTGTCGGCTATCTGATATTTCAAGCTTCAGTGGAGCAATCCCATTGCGTCGGTGTGTATTTAGATCAGTAGAATTGTAGTCTATTGCTGGCAAGGCATAGAAAATATCAATTTTTCAATAGTGAGTCCTCATGTTGTAAGAAGGAAACTAGTAAGATGAGCAAATGACATACAGTATATGCTTCACTAGCTAGTGGTGTGACCACATGTCAATCGTATTCTACAGCTGTAAAGAGCTGAACATTCTCAGGCTGACCGACACCTAAAATTAGATCCGTGTTTGACTCCCACTGCACTTAACCCCAGTGCATTGTAATACCATTGAGCAGAAGGGCCAGATTAATAGACAAATTGTTATAATAAGTAAAATATATACAAGAAGATGTTGATTTAAAAACGGATATATTCTTGGGGGGATTCGCCACTCATCGTTGCTTGTCCGGTTATACGCTCCTGGTATATGTCCAAGTGTTTCTTTATCTGAGTCGTGCTGAAAGGTCCTGCATAGGTTTATGTGAGTCATGAATGTGCATTACACACTATATATATCCCACCCACCACCTTTAAGTTTTAACTGTGTTTAGGAAATGGGAACTGGTTGAATATCACACAAAATTGCACATGGTCTCAAAAGTGCTGTTATTAGGGTTGGCCATTGACTGGTCAAGATCTTTGTACACCTCAACCCTCTTATAACGCTGTGCTTGGGGTCCAAAGAATCACATCGCGTTATAAGCGGATCGCGTTAGAAATAATGTACAATTGTATGCATTGTACAATAAAGTATTTAAGACACCAATAATCGTGTTGTAAAGTATTCATAAATATGAAAATTGGGAGCCACGCTGGCATCTCGTTATAAGCGGATTTGCGTTATAACGGATTGCGTTATAACGGGGTTGAGCTGTATTAGTGATGAGAACCAAACCCATAATGTTGTATCTGCAGCTATACTATGCAATATACCTCACTGCTAATTATAGCTGGTGTTGCTATACATTGTTATTCACAGGATACTGGCAGGCAAGTTAGATAATGTTCACATACAGTGAAAAAATGCTAATTAATGAATTAATGCTCTTGAATTGTTATTTTGGATTGACTTAAATGGTACCAAACAAAGCCATACACTGTTAAACTGAGTGACCCCTGAGTGACCATGCAATTATAATTAATTTAATATGTCACACAGATAACAGGATTACAGAATGACAGCTGGACGATTAGAAAATATAGTCACCTATTTTTTTTTATAGTTCCATTTGCGCAAGGGAAAGTTCCAGCCTTAGTATTACCAAATGTAAACGTCACCTCTTATATAGCTGGAGACCTCCCAAAACTATGCATTGGCAGGAGATCACCATTCAGCTAAACATTCTGGGAGGGGTTTCCTTAAGGATTATTGTAGAGATCATCCTTCAACCACAGGATCCTTAGAACATAATACTTCAACAAAGATAAGACCGCAGAATTCTCAGTCATTTTCATGTCTTCGTAAGTACAAGCTCAGATTTCCATCTCGCTATCATAGACTTTGAGATGCAATGGCTGTAAGGTGTTTGTGAATAGGAGAGTCTAAAAGTGTATCTAAAAACAGGCTGGCTTTAAAAATTACAATGCTATGTTTCCTCCTCCCCAAAAAAGTGTGTTTTACATTTAGTATAATATAGAAGAACTCCAGAGCCCACGAGGTAATGTTTATTTATTTATTTATAAAATGTTTTACCAGTAAGTAATACATTGAGAGTTACCTCTCGTTTTCAAGTATGTCCTGGGCACAGAGTTAAGACAAATAGTACATGGTTACAAATACAGTTACATAAATGAACACGGTATACATTATATACAATACATTGCATGCACAGCTAGAGGAGATGTATATTATTGGCGTATGTAACAGTTACAGACCAGATTAAAATGTGAGACAGTCTTAGTTTTGAAAGAACTTAAACTGGTGGAGGATGTGAGAGTGTAAGAGAATGTAGTAACAAGTATATTAAATTATAACATAATTACAAAAAATAAATCCAACTTTTTGGCTATAATAAACCTTCATCGGGGATGAAGTTCATTAGAACTGAAGCATTGCATTCACTTTTTGTAATTCTGTTATAATTTAATATACGGTACTTAAATGATGCTGTCTGCACCTCCATGAGACTCCCACTGGTAAACCATATTTTTCCATTGATATTAGGATGTGATTGACATTTTTCGAGTGCACAGCTTATTCTTTCTCACTTACCTTTTGTTTAATGCATGCCTGTTATATTGAATGAGCCCGTTAACCCAAACCTATCAAAGGAAAGTGAAGGTTTAAAGAGTTTAAGGAGTAGGTGTGCCAGTTGCATATTTGAGTGTACAGTAATAAGTTTATTTTATTCTGTAAATGCTGCCAAATGATAAATGCTATGTAACCTTAAAAATAATATTATTGCATTTTATCAAGGTTTTCAAACCATGGCAAAGAATGGCAGCTGTAGCTGTAAAAATGAGCTAGAATCATAGAAATACTGCAGTGGAAAACTGCTATTTGCCATACAGTTGGTGAGTGATAAATGTATCTAAAAGCGTAAAATGGTCATAACTTCTCCTTTCTCTAGCAATGTCCAAGTCTGCAATTGTTTCAGAAGTTAGAAATCGTCTCTTTCTTTTCTTGACCTGCCAGCATATTTTGATCTGAAACAAAACTGCAGAGAGCCTGAAACCCAGGTTTTAAGTAGGAGACCTGGGGAAAAGCAATTCAGTTTTATATGTATTTGGTTTGTCTGGTGGCATAGTTTTATATATGATTGATGAAAAAGTAATTTTTTTAATGAACAACAACAATTTCTGAATGTTTTAGTTCCCCAACCACTAATACATTATTTGTTTGCTATTGCATGTTGCCTTATTGCTTTCTCTAACTGTCCTCGTCCTCTCTCTGCCCCTTCCCTGCAACCTTAATTCATATATGTTCTTACCGAGCTTCTGTGTAGATCAGGGGTGGGAAACTCCAGTCCTCAGGGTCCACCAACAAGGTTTTCAGGATATCCCTGCTTCAGCAGAGGTGGCTGAGCCACGGATTGAACCACCTGTGCTGAAGAAGGGATATCCTCAAAACCTAACCTGTTGGTGGCCCTTGAGGACTGGAATTGCCCACCCCTGGGGTAGATGATAATATATCCTCCTCTTATCAGCTGGCGCCGGTACGACTCCGCCATGTAGATCAGTATCAACTGAAATCTTCAGTGGCCGCACTTTTCAGAAAGTAGACTCACGGCAAGACATTGTATATCACTTTTGTTTGCATTTTATTGCGATTATCTGGACGCACTGCAAACTGTATTTAAAAAAAATGGGGAGTTGAGGGAGTCCAAGAGGCTACACACACTTCACTGGGGACTTGGCAGCACTGTGGTACCATACCCCTTGTGCTATTACAGCTAAATTGCCATTTCCTGTTATACCTATTCCAGTGTTTGTATGTTACTTCCTTTTAAAATCAGCGCGGCACCTTTACAACACTTTGTGAGAATCCTTTCTAACGTTAGAGGTGCTGGTCATTTGTTAGATAACAAACTGAGGTGTGATCTTTAGATACTAAATTAGATTAAATACTAAACTGGGTCCAGGAGAAAACTATTATGTCTAATAAATACTGTTTTTTTTAATTAACATCCACACCGCAGACAAGACGAACCATTTGCCAAAATTTTTTTTTAACAATGATGAAAAATATTTACAGCCAAATAAATGATAGAATGCTAAAATACCCCTGTAAGAGACAGACCTGGCATTGATCACATGAACACTTAGCATGTAAAAATATTAGCTACTTTTATTATGTAGCCCTTTTTGTGAACGCCTGCACTAAGGAACTACTGTGGTGCATGTACCTGTGTTCTCAGGAGCTCTGAGCCTCCGCTATTTGGGAGCCTGGGGTCATACCTTTATTAATCGCGGTGCAGCGCCTCCACTTGCCCAGGATCCCCATTATAGAGATTATACCCTGAGCAAGAACATCACAACAGCATTATGCAACAGCAACCTTTTATATATCATGCATAAAGAACAAATGATCTGCAGAACAAACATATAACATTACACACACACACCGTGGCTCGGCCACACCTTATTAGGGTTAATGTCCTGTACATAGGTGGCTCTGCCACTCTCCTTAGGAGTATGTCTTATAACCAGTATAGGTATGGTACCATAGGATTTGCACAGTGGGCCCAATTAGTTAGTGGGAGGCGGGATCAGCGCCTGGTGACCGGTGTAGGTGCACTTATAACCAATGATACCTTCCGGTCACTGCGATGACCATCACACTCCACGCAGGGTCCTAGCGTTGCTCCAGCCTTTCGCCGTCACTCGTTGCTGCAGCGCCGTCTGTATCCAATCCAAGATGGCGGCCGCAGCTCCGCAGCCAAATCACACTAATGGGAAATGTCCCTATCAACTAAGGCCGTCCTTATAAAACAGCACCCTACGATGACAGGGGAATACTCCTCGGGCCGGGGGGATACCTTTCACCTAAGCGGACGGGTCACTGACCCTCCGCTCGCGCACACGAGGTTCCGCCAACCTCCTCCTTCACCTCCCTCTCTGCTCTCTCCCACCGCCCACACGCATCCGGTTCCTCTATACAGAGTCTCGCACCCGATTGGTTCTCAGCCTCAGCTGACTCTCTCGCAGTTCGGAGTTCAGAGTTCAAACCCCCAAAGTCTCCACAGATTGGTTACCCTTCGCGCGCTTCTCTCGCGCATGCGCAGCCCAACTTGTACACAGTGACCTTACTGACAGAATGACTAATATGGCGCTGCCTTTGTGATTGACAGCGCGGAACCTTTAGATATATATATGCACATCCTTACAATTATATTACATACTTTATTACGAGTCATTTACAAAAGTCTCCCGGCTGCAAAATCTGAGACCAAACACCTGCACTGTATGTTTCAAGGTAAAATCCTACGATCTGCGTCCCGCGTACTATCTGTAATTGTGACGCGCATCGAGTCCCATTGGGACACAGTACCAAATGGTTATATATTTCAGCGCTATATGAAAAAAATGATGAAGTGTGATTATTATTTATTAGTATTATTATGAGTAAGGTAAAGCATCCCCTTTGAAGCCAGTGGGATTTTCCTCTTTGATAAATCTGGTGCAATAGTTTTGCAGTAAACAAAAGCCCCAATGCACATTCAATATGACAAGTTACTGTATTTAGTTAATTACTATGTTTTCTCTGTGTTTTTCGTCTTCTCATAAGTATAGGTCATTCAGTTCAATCCGTTGGCAACAAAACATTGCAAGCCAGTAACCATGTCAAGCGGTGACCCTACCTGCAGGTCCAACACTGCCCATTTGGTACTGTGTCTTTTGTATTGGATGTGCATTGGGGATTCTTTGTTTGCTGCTGTATATTTTAGGTCCCTTCCCAGTAGCCCAGCAGTTGACACAAATGAATACAGCTTAACCCCGTCATAGCGCGGTCCTCGGGGGCCACCCGCGACCACCGCGTTATAAACGGGGTCGCGGAAATAAAATGTCCGCCAAATTTTTTTTTTTTAAATTCGGGGTCCACGCTCAAACCGCGTTATAAGCAGATCCACGTTATAGCGGATCGCGCTTTAACGGGGTTGAGCTGTATATACATATATATATATAATGTTGGGGTCTGGGTTTTGAGATGGCTAAGACTTTGTATGCCTAATTGCAATAGTTTTGTCCCAATTTTGGAGCCTGGAGAGTTTGATAAATCGCTCCCAGATTTCAATGAGCATTCCAAGCTAGCGATTCCTTTTTGTTTTTTTTTTAAATATAGGGGTGAAGCAGAGGGTCTCCGGGGCTAAACCCCATTCATTTCAGTTCCTGGTACCCCCTGCTTCCCGCGATATCTCCGGGGTGCTGCTCCGCTTGGCTAGTAGGGTTCATGTAATAGTGGCGTTAAAGCTCCCGCGGGCCAATAGGAAGCCGTGATGTCATCAGGTGCGGCTTCTTATTGGCCCACGTGACGCAGGAGCTTTAAACTGTGCCAAAATAGCAGCACCCTCTTTGGAGGCAAGTATCTCTGGAAGCAGGGGGTCCCCAGAGCTGTAATTAATGGGGTTCAGCTCCGAAGACCGCCTGCTTCCATCCTATGTAAAATAATAATAATTAAAAAAAAAATGCATGAATTACTCCTTCAATGTATACAGAGTGAGAGATATGAAAAGTAATCAAAAATATCATTCAAGCTAACTTACACATATAGACGTGTTACATCTTTTCCCTGCATTCCAATTCACCAACTAAGTGGTAAACTCTTCACACTTCATAACATAGATTGTAAGCTCTGCGGGGCAGGGACTTTGTCTGCAAAATGTCTCTGTAAAGCGCTACATAAAACTAGCAGCGCTATACAAGAACAAACAATTATTATTATTATTATTATTATACTCTGAAGTGTTTGTTTGACGTCAACTGGGATATTTCGGCCAAAAACAGCCCGATCAGCTGCTTCGGACTACATAGAATTTACCCCTAAGTCTCTAATACTAAGGTATTCTCGTTCATTCTCAGTAACAATTATAAACATAGCAGCTTGTGTAATTGGGTAAGATAAAGAAATAACTCACTACAAGTAGCACTTGGCATAACCTTGTATTTTTGGTACTTTCATATCAGGGCGATGACACACTCCAGGGATCTGTAGAGAATCCTTCTTGGAACCTGCGGTGGAAGCCTCTTGTGGTGGAATGTTCGGCATCACATGCTTTTCATCTGAAAACCCATTTAAATGGGGTTTATAAGCAACTGGTGCATGTTACAGTAAAATGGGAAGCATTGTGCAGTTGGAGTGTAGTCCCCAAAAGCCTGACATTCCTCCAGCTTCAAGTTTGTGGGGTAAAGTGTATACATAGCTATTACCATGTGCACATTAGGGTGGTCGTAGTAATAAGACCCCAGAAACGCTACCACTATAGGGAAATGATCTACACATGATTTGCAGTTTTAGGGGGTACAGACGAGACAACGAGTATTCTAAAGCTTGCCTTATCCTAGCCCTAGTTACATGCTGGGTGTAACCTGGCTAGTGTAAGGCAAGTTTAAGGCATTTCTACATTGACTAATGACCCATCGGATTAACACAGCAGGGGTCCCTGGCAGTCCCATTCAGTTTCAGTTTTTACACTTGTGCTGAAGCTGGGATATCTGGAAAACCTGACCTGTTGGAGGCCCTTGCGGACTGGAGTTTAGAATTGGAGTTGTTAACGCCAGCGCACTTCGTGTCAACACGTGAGCCATTTAAAGCAATGGTGACACGTGAATTATATCCTTAATGCATGCGTTAACGCATTGTTTGTGCGTTATTAGCGGGGGGAGCGTAACAACGTCTGCTACATCTGCATATTCTCCACATTTCGATTTTCTTTTCCTAGTTTTCAGCAATTTTTCTTTCTTCCTTTTTTTTTTTTGCCACCGATTCTTGGTTTTTAACAAACACGTTTCATCCCATCTGCCTGGCTGAAAAAGAGGGATGTTGAATTGCATATCGGGAGCCCTATGGATAAGAGCGGTATTTTAAGTGCATTGATCTCATGTTTCGAGATTGGAATACATATCATTGTTTCACACTCACATTACGGGGGGGGGGGGGAGTTGTGGCTGTATGAAAAAAAAAATGTTTCACTCCATCACAGGCGATGGGAACAGAGCTTAAGTGACAGGTGACAATGTCCAAAACATGGCCCTGCGATAAGCCAGGGCCAGTAAAAATAGACTCAATGATCTCATCGGCTTCTGTGAGCCGATGAGCTGAAAAGCAATGCCAGAGAAGACAAAAGTGGGGCCTTAAAAAGGCTCGCAGAAAGGGCAGGAACCAGCCAGGGAGATTTTCGTGCTTTGGTTTTGCTCCAGATTGGCGTGGATTTGACCCTCGTTCTCTCTTTATGGAGTGTTGTGACTTTAATGGTGTGTGTGTCATGCCGGGTTCACCAGCCTCTTCCTACCACAGCACAGAAAATCTATATGCAGGTAATTATTATTATTATATCTCTTTACTGTTCTACTCCTGGAGCCTGTCACCGTTTTGTTCTCCTGTTTGGCATAAGTGCTTAATATCTAGAAGATAATGGGATGCTTTCATTGTTAAGCCTCTGCTACTTTTTGCAGAGTAGAGAGAACTTTTATCAATGTGTTAGGTGTGCTGCACAATCAAATATAATTCAATATGCACCATATGTAACTTGCAGGTGTTTCTGTAGTACATGTGATACAAATATACTGTACCTGTGACATACTTAGTTTGCAGGGTCTGAGGGAGTTCCTTAGTGGTAAGAACACTGCATTTGAGATGGATAAACTCCATTGGAACCCCAGTGTCACCTCTTGTTGTAACCTTCAACAAGTCACTTATGCTTTAGGCACCAAAATTAGATTGTAAGCTGTCAAAAGTCTGTGCACAGTGTTGCATACAATGTTAGCGCCATATAAGAAAAAATATTATATATGATATTATTGTAATCTCTAAAAAAAATGTTGTATGTACAGTATGCTGCACTTCTTCTTGCGTTAGCTTGTATCACTGATTTTTTTGGGAACACTAGTTTTCATGCAGTAAAGCAATAAGTTACACCATCAACACTAGAACAATACAGTCATGTTATTTAGCTCAAAATAGCTCAACAAGTTTCAGCAAAGGAGAAATCCATTGCATCTGCAGTAAATAAGACTTATGACATAAATAACCCAAAAGTCCAAAGACATTTCTTATTTTAGCGCAGGTGACTCCAAGCGTCCTCCTAAATTATCCTCTTCGTCAAATCTTTATTTTGATTTATATTTTTAACCATCAATAGGTTATTTAGCCACATGTTCTGGCTGCAGAAGAAGAGAACTAGTTTTATTTAAACAATAAATAAAGAACAATTCCATTTTTTGATTTGTTTTGCACCGATTGCGCAGTTAGGAATATTTTAGAAGTATCGGACCGTAGCATCTGCGCAGGAGCCAATTTCTCCTGTGTTCAGTCTTCTTTAAGATTGTGAGCGTCGCTAACAGCTGAGAACTCGTAAGAAGAACGGCCATTCTATTTTCTTAGCCATATCACTTCTCAGTCAACCGGAGATTCTATCAAACCTTTTACTGTTTGGGTTTTACCAAATGATACCCGAAGCTGTCATTCTGTATTTTGTGCACTTTCTTTTATTTATTTTTTCAACATTTTTTTTTTTAACACAATTCTTATAACGAAAGCAGAAACATTTTTTAAGTGCAATAGCTAAAGAAGATCGTATGTTTTTCTTAATCTGTATCCATGTGCAAAATAGAAAAACGTGTACGTTTGTAATGATTTATAAATTGTATATACACACTGGATTTTGAGTTAGTCTAATTGTTTTTTAACCAATTAGTCTCCTTGCCTCACTATTCACGTCATCCAACACCCAAAGTTTCACTGATTTTAAACTATCTCTGAAATTATTTGATCATTTACTGTTTTTTTTTTATTTTAACAATTGATGTTTTTTAGTCTTACGAGAAATATGTTTTTTTTTCCTTCTAATCTTTTTTTATTGAATTTTCACACATATACCATGAAATTAGTTCCTTTTATAGATTAGTTGTAGGTTGTGATACTTTTGAGAGGACCAACATTAAGGTACTTTATTGCTGAAATTATAGTGTACAGAGCTTTGAAAACCTCATGTTTCTTCTTCACATGTGCTCTTTTTTTGTATATTACTTTTACAGAGGGACAAAACGTTAAATCGAGTATATTTAGATGTAATATATTTGATACATATCCTTGTTGTTTCTGTATCCTTAAAATTAAAATAAATAAGAGGTACAAAAATGAATACACATAGACAGTGTTCGACAAACCTATACATTTGCTCGCCCCGGGCGAGTGGATTTAACCCCCGGGCGAGTAAATATTGGCCCAAGCAGCACACATTTGGTACTAGGTGGCGAGTAGATTTTTTTGTGTGGCGAGTAGATTTTTTGGTGATTTGTCAACCACTGCACATAGATACAGCAAACTCCACGCTAACACCTCCTAACATCCACATCCCCGAACCTTAATTGGACCAGCTGTGTGGCTGGACCATACCCCATCCTGAGGCAAACTCCATCCCACAATGAGCAGCCACTTTACCTTTTGTTTCAACATTCTCCTTTATTCCCTATAGAGTGCAAGCTCTCAGGGTCAGGGCCCTCATTCCCTTCTGTATCTGTTTGTGCTCATCTGTCCTTACTTGTATGCCATTCTGTTTATGTCCTTGCTGTCACTCTGTACCTCCATTGTACTGCGATGCGGAATATGTTGGCGCTTTACATATAAACGATAATAATAATAATAAATACATGCGAAAATGATTTTTTATTTACTTGGATGGTACGTGGAATATCTGAGTTATAGTGTAACATTGTTAATGGTTTTCTCGGACCAGTGGGAATTTGACCAGTTTAATATTGAGCCCTATACTGATACCTTATATTTACTATCTTTTCTTGCAGAGCTCCACCGTAGTGAGAGTGTTCAAGATAAGCACGTTAAGGAGGCCAGAACCAAATGCAAAACCATTGCCTCTTTGCTAACAGCTGCACCAAACCCTCACTCCAAGGGTGTGCTTATGTTTAAGAAGCGAAGGCAAAGAGCGAAGAAATATACCCTGGTGAGCTTCGGCAGCGTAGACGAGGATCGCTACAACGAGGACGAGGACGGCATCTTCCCGACAAGTGAATCGGAATTCGATGAAGAAGGTTTCTCTGATGCCCGAAGTCTAACAAACAACTCAGACTGGGATAGTGCCTATTTAGACATTGAGAAGCCCAAAATGGAACACGAGCATCAGCTGCAGGAAGAAAGGGGTCTGAGTGAGGCGTCGGGGAAGGGAGCTGCGTTATTTGAGATGCAAAGACAGAGATCCGGACAGTTTTCTGCTGACAACAGCCCATCACAAAAACCTCAGGATTATGAGACTCCTCCAGTGGCTTCTCTCCAAAATGCAATGGTCAATGGGAATGTCCTTTCCCCAGTTAATGTGAATAGAAGCCAGGAGATTGGCGACTCTGACAGCACAAAAGTAACAAGCACAAGAATATCATTAACTCCTCCCCAGTCCCAACCTCCACCAGCAGGGAGTGTTGAGGCACCTACTGCGGCAACTGGCATCTTCAATAGATCAGCTCGACCATTTACTCCAGGTCCAACTGGGCAGCGCCCGGTGGCTTCATCAGTTGTTTTTAAGCCTACTGCTCCAAAGAAACCAAGCGATAGCCCAGCTGTGCAAAACGTTGTTCCCTTACCGTTCACACCATTTGTTCCAAACTGTGCTGTTACTTCTTTGAGTCCATTAAAGGCTCCAGTGAGCTCTGTTGCATCATTGTATATTCCAGCACCAGGGAGACCAGCAGTGTCATCAGGAACTCAATATGCAGGAGGTGAAAGGGTTTTAGAGAATTCTTCAATTCCAACAACACCGAGAACCACTACTGCTTCCATATATCTCTCACCTCCGTCACGTCCATTAGGATCTCAAACAGTAACCTCACAGCCAAGTGTAACTAAATTAACAGATTCCACTTCAGTGACCACGGTGAGACCTTCTGTATCAGAATTTATCAGCCCAACATCCAGTGAGTTGAGGAACACCGCTTCTTTTAGCACTTCGGTAGCCCCTTCTGAGTCTATGAATTCAAGAGAACAAAGGATTTCTGTACCTGCTGGGCGCACTGGCATCTTGCTGGATGCTCGCAAGAGAAGTGGCAAGAAGCAGATGTTCACCAAGGTGGAAGAGAAGAAGTACACACCCAACCCGGAACTTCTGTCTCTGGTGCAGAACCTTGATGTGAAACCCAAACAGGAGCAACCTGGAGCAGGTTTTGAGTCTGGGCCTGAAGAAGACTTCCTCAGCCTTGGAGCTGAAGCTTGCAATTTCATGCAGTCTACGGCACGCAAGTTTAAAATCCCTCCTCCTGTGGCCCCCAAGCCCCAGTTAAAAACATCAGCAGATGAACTTGTGAATGGAGCCCCCGATATTTCACAGATGAGGGGAAAAGGAGCAGAGCTCTTTGCAAAACGACAGAGCCGTATGGACAAGTTTGTGGTGGACTCAAGTAACGTGTCGAGCTCCAGGCCCAACTCTAGGCCCAGAACCCCTTCTCCAACACCTTCTCTTCCCCCTTCTTGGAAATACTCATCAAGTATCCGTGCTCCACCCCCTATTGCCTACAATCCATTGTACTCTCCGTTTTATCCGTTAGCAGCATCCAAATCTCAAGCTAGCAAAGTAGAGAGCAAAGTAAAAAAGGGTACTGGCAGCAAACCAAGAATGCAGGCAATTGATTTCATGCGCCATCAGCCTTACCAGCTAAATTCTGCAATGTTCTGTTTTGGTGACACCTCTAACACTGCAATGCCATCTCCTTCAAGTCAAGACACCCCAAAATCTAACATATCGGTCACCACAACGAGGCAAGTTCCTGTGAAAACCGCTAGAGCTCATGAGATCAAACGCTTCTCAACTCCAACTCCTATGTCAACATCTGTTAACATGACACCCACTGTGATAACTCCCAGATCTGCAACCACACTTGCAGAGCCAGTGTGGAGAACAGACGTCACCTCTCAGCCTATGTCTCCAATGGCTCAAACACCTGCACGTAACCAATTCTCTGCCCCGGAGGCTCATCAGTATTCCAGCCCCTTTGATTGTCGTGCAGCTGGAGTATTCAGTCCTACCAGTACAATCACTTCTCCCAGGCAATCACTTTCAGGAATTCAGGTACCAAAACCCAGGTTCTCTGCTGCCAGAACAGGGATGCAGGCTAATGTATGGAGGCCGGCAAGAGTTCACTTCTAAAATAATAATAAGGAACCAATGGTATACTCCCAATATCCAATGAAAAGGTTCTTGGAAACACTGTTTGCTTAGTTGTTTTGGGATTTGCATAGACAAACTTACCTCTCCCCCTATCCTTGTAGTCCCCCAGGATACCTGCTTTTTTTTAGGCGAAGACTATAACGTTTCCAGCAACATTGAACAATTAAGCAGAAGAAAACGAAATGATCAAATGAGAAAGGAAATGCAAGGAGGAGATGTCTCTTGATGGATCAGAGAAGAAAAAGAGTGAAGATGAACTAGTTAGTAAAGGCGGAGGCAGAAAATGTGCAATTGAAGTTGAAGCCACTGAAACTGTGAACAATTTAATGTATAAGGAACGTAATGTAAAATTCTAACAAAGAAAGTGGTCGCACGGAGAAGGGCTTAACTATCAACATGGATTTGGTGTGGACTTTGACTGCAGGTTGATGCAGTAATTAAATATAAAGGCTCTATGTGGGATCAAACTGATATCAAACTGCCATCCATCTGTAGGTAATTTAGGAAACACTAGTGACTATCACTGTGCTTTTAATAAACATATGTCATTAATTTTTCCACTGAAATACACACAGGTGCACAGTCACACTTTATTGCATTGGTGTAACTATATCTCCATAGCCACAGAAATTTGGTGCGCATTACATGCTCTCGCAGGTCACTCACTATTCAATATGCAGTGCAGCTGCTTCATGTGGAGATGAGATTTTATTTAAGAGGCATATTGAATAAGGCCCACAGTGTGCTGTGTATACGTGTGTGCAGCCAGTTCAACTTCCCCAAATCCCCAATTGACACAAGACTGTGTTTATTTGGTGTGCTGCATGGCTGCTGTGTTTTACAGGTTGCTGTACATGTGGCATCCCAATCATTTTGTGGTTAGTTCATGAAATGTATTACATTTGTTTGCATACATGCTGCAGTGTATGTTTAGCCTAACATCGTTTGTATTTCGTTTTCCATTTGATCTTGTACATGCATAGTTTGTGCACTTGTAGCCATGTTGTTCTAGTGTGATTGTGGGTATGAACTTTTGCCGTTTGCTCTTTGCCAGGTTGTCATGTTTTAGTGCCTTTGTGTGTGCGATCCTTATTTCTGCACTGCCATGCTTTGGTAAATTAATTTACATTACACTTCTGTGGACCATGTGTACATTTCCAAGCTGCACAAATAGATGAAAGCTAACATTACCTACTGTGTGCATACTGTATATGTGCAGCTTAATGCTGTTATATTCATATACATACAACTATATTCCTATACACTTAAAGGCGGAGTCCACCTTTCGGGAAGACTCGGGGGAAACAGCTGGAACTGTAGACTATATTGCAGAAAGTGTCTCCTCAAAGCATTATCATACAATATCTACACGTCACATCAAACTTTATTACCAAATGAATCTTGAAGAAGAGACTAGCGGAATATGTCTCGATATAGCAGAGACCTATATAGCTGCGGCTTCATGCTGGCAGGCACTATAGCACCTGCTGTTAGCTCACATGACCCAGTGATTAACCCATTCACTACCAGGGCAAAGCAAAGTGTGGCTGGCCACTAGGACAGTGAGAAGGTTAAAGGACACAAACAGGTTTTCTGGTAAAAGTGCAGATTTCAGGTCTGAAACATGGTTACAGTAACACAATGCACAAAAGGATAGATAATAAATATTCCAATGTCTCCTGATCTTCTGTTATATCTGCTTCTCTTCTACTACTAGTGCCTGTGTTTTGTGTTTGCTTTACTCACTCAAATTTGAATGTGGCATTGGTGAGATATACTATAGTACATTTCACTAGGGTATTGCCTTAAAGTCATCATCACGTAGCAACTGCAACCAACCATCGTGTTATGATCTTAATCTCTAGGTATTGACTTTAACAGAGTTCTGTCAAAGCATGAAAGGGTTACAGGGAGCACTTGCATCTGGAGTCTGACAAAGTAAAGGGATAATGCATTGAGCCACAAAGTGTTTAACATTATATACTTTGTTGCATCTAGTAAAGTGTAGATATAAAGGCCCATATTTACTAAGATGTGCTATCCTATGAGACACCTTTCACTGAAAGACATCTTCAGGGTCATTGGCTTGAATGGGCTGTAAGGTATTTGCCGGCACCAGAAGGTGTTTTACAGAATAGCATCCCTTAGTAAGTGTGGGCCAATGTGCCATGGATCACAGCTCCTGAACTCATCGTGGTACAGGCTCATGAGGTCTTTGGCTCAGATGGATTGTATATGAAGATAGATATTTAAGATCCCCACATTGCCTCTGTGTTGTTAATGAATGTGTTTAGACTAAGAGAGCTGCTTATCAACACTCATCAAGAACTCTAATGACTGAATACATGAAACGAACCTTCAGTGTGCTGTCCAGCAATTTGAGTGACATGAGAAGTGAAATCAGGATTTATCGATTGGTTTGAGAAGAGGAAGATCCATAATGAATGACGTGAAGGCGGTGTTGCCTTTGGAATGGCATGCAGAGGGGAGAAATTACCACGGACTGTTTGAGAGTAACTTTTATACACAAAAGTTCTAAGCGTCTGAGAGAAGAGATCGTGACCCTTGAAACTTAGCTATTTGGACTTTTCTTGTTAAAAACTGTAGTGTGGTCTGTAAGGTGCCTTATGGCTTTGCACAGCTTTAGTGCCAAACAAAACCCTAGTGAATAGTAACCACTTCCATTTTGAAAGAGCCTGCCAAATATTGAGGGCTCCTGCAACACCGTAGGGATTAATTAACAAGACACTTGTAGGTTATGAGTTAAAATGCATAAAAGCAGGTGACTGATGTATTATCTGCCAGGCACCATTGGGTTGGAAGTGTTGAATACATATTGTTTTCCAATGCCAGTTGACGGATTCTGTCTGGGTGAGTGTACATACGTTTCTGAATGTACTGTATACTGATCATTACCACTACTTTTGGCTCCATTTTTTCCCCAGCTAGCCACTCCTATGGCTGTTTACCTTTTTACCCCGACAACCCAACCTTTGGCGTATGGACATAAAGACCAGAACACCTTCATCTTGGTGTTGCACGTGTGTATGAGCCAGCTACTACTCAAGATAGCCAGTTGGACTGGGGAAGATGCCAGCTATAATTTCTAATGCAGATGGCAGTTTTATCCACTCAAGTAGTATCAATAACAGATAATTGGCGTGCACATTATAACATGTAGATATGTTTGAATACCTTTACCCTAAAATAGCTGTAGATATCAAAACAGAGAGTTTACAACACCAAAATTAGACTTCATGCAGCAATTCTTTCCAGATGCCTATATGAGTTTACCTTATATAATGTTAAAAATAACTGCTTTAAAATAAAACCATATGAAAGGCCATTGAGCTGTCAGAGATGTGTATAGATGTGACCAGTCCTTATGGCATGAATAGGTAAATGGGAATAAATTGGAGGTGCTGCCCACAAAAAAAAAAAGAAGAAAGAAATGTAGCTGTTTTGGCTCCCTGCTTCTTAAGTCCATGGATATATGTGTTTGTGTAATGATACAGTACTTGGAATCTGTTTGTGTACTGGAATAAAAGTGTGCGTTGCACCTTATAAACTCTTGTGTCTGTTGAAAAGAAGAGTCAAGAGGTGAACTGTGTCCTGCTTTGAGCTGAAGACTTCACCAACACTGAAGGTATTGACAGTTTTTTCCCCTTTGTAATTGGGGACTTTCCCTTAGCAGGACTGAAATCCACTGAACCAGACATAGGACATGGATTTGAATGGGAGTGCGGGTGCCAAGAAGTGTGCTTGTTCTCTGTGTAGCAGCAGTCGTAATATTATCCTCATCTTGTATGCAGTACAATGTAGGAGGGAGGACAATAACATTGTATGACAAAAGAGTACATACAGACGAGACAACGAGTATTCTAAGGCTTGCCTTAAACTAGCCCGGTTACATGCTGGGTACATGCTGGGTGTAATCTGGCTAGATTAAGGCAAGTTTAAGGCATTTCTGCATTGACTAATGACCCATCGGATTAACACAGCAGGGGTCCCTGGCAGTCACATTCCGTTTGAATGGGACTGCCAGGGACCCCCGCTGTTAATCTGATGGGCCATTAGTCAATGCAGAAATGCCTTAAACTTGCCTACCTTTAGACCCAGCATGTACCTGGGCCTTTTTGGCGATTGCCACTGGTGTGTGTTAGAATAACCGTCGGCACTACAGTATAGCTGCAGTCAGATGTATCTTCACCCTGACCCAGACTTGATGCAGATGATCCACAGTGCAAAAGCATCTGGGCTCAACACATAATTCAGTAGGAACCTTCATACAGTTTACCCACAATACGATGTGACAGATTTTGTACTATCACTCTATTTGGGAATCTCTAGACTTAAGAAAAATGGCATTTCAGTGCAGTACGTTCTGCTAACAGTAAACCGTCATCTTGTGCTGTCTTATCACAGTCTAATGTCAACTGCAGAACCACTGGAATGAATTCCAGCAATGTTACTGATAACACACAATCTATTATTGTCAAAGTGTGGGCAGCTAATGCTTTAAAACATCATTTATTGGGCTTGTCATGAAGTGAAAGCGCTCAGGAATATGGGGCAGCATTAATCTAAGTACAAAAATCGATGCAAAGTCCTTTGTTTCTACTGACCAAGGGTGGATTGACCTATCTGGCATCTGGGCTTGCCCCGGTGGGCCGCTGCTGCTGTCACAAAGGGCCCCGCTCCCTTACCCACAATTAAACTGATTGCCGGAGAGAGCGCGGGGCCTCTGCAAAGGTCTGTTACTTTCTCCTGCAGTGACATGGCGACGCGTTGCCATGGAAACGCGGCTCCCCGTGATCTCACAATGCTGAAAGAGGATGAGGCCCAGGCCGATGGCTGCCCGTAATCTGCCCCTGCTACTGATGTTCAACAGCGTAAACCAACAAGATTACATATACTGAAACTCTACCACAACGCGTGTGCGTATTATAGTCTTTCATTGTATTACATGAGGGAGTCATTGAGTTTTTTTTTAACTGCAAGTAAAAGGCTTTCCAAAATACTGGACCCCTCACCATTATCTGGCTTCTCACCATTATCTCTTAGCATGCAGTGGATTCTGGGTAATGACATGCAAATGAGCATACAGTGTCATCATTTGCATCATGCCTGCCGTATGGCATTCATATGTTTATAGGGGTCCATGTTAAAATAGCTATGAAGTAAAACGTAACACTATGCTCATTTCATTACACAGAATCCCTGGCTGCAGTGGAAGCACTGTATGCTAAGAGATAATGGGGAAGGGCAGGGTTGCCGACCTGCCTGACACGTATGAATGTGCTCACACGGGATATTTTTATTTTACTGTAAACTGGAGGGTTTTGGTCACTTTTTTTTATCCACTATAACTTATATAATGTGTGGTTTAAATGCTTATTTTAAACTCAGCCCTGACCATAGCTGCCTTGGAAGGGATCAATAACTGCCGATAATAAAACAGTACAGTGGAGATTTGCCATTTTCACAGAGACTTAGAAGTTTATCAAGTACATCATACATTAGGAAGCATCTGTAAAACGTACAAATACGTTGTTACTTGGCTGTGAATGCTTTCACATGAATTGCAAGTTGTAACAATGCTGATAAGAAGGATTTTGCTTTAAAGCATAAGCCCAAGCTGCCGTTTTTTCCCCTTAAATGTCCCTGCAATATGTGCATCAATACAATCCACACAATGATATGCAATGAGCTAAATTGCCAATTGGTCCGTTCTCTTGTGATCAATCGGCGAAGATTCGGGGGTTCACTAAATGGCTGGCAGTGCAGCAGAAGAGGACCAAAGATGCAAAATTCTGTGGGCAAAATCATGTGACCAGGCAGTCACTAGATACAATTGGTGCACTGCTAGAGAGAGGGCAGGGCTCAAAAAGGGGGGTGCCAGAGCCTGTTTCAGAAGAGGAAGGGGATGTGACTTTGTAAATGGTTGCTATAGAAACAAACAATGCTTGTTACATTATAATACATCAAAAATGTCATTCAGAGTTGTTTAAAAAAATGCTATAAGTATTTTCTCATAGTACAGAACCAATTTATTAAAAAATTGAAAAAAAACCACATGTAGGTTATTGCTTGTTCTGCAGCTTTAAGGGCCAATGAATCCTACCAACAATCGAGGGATCCCAAAGTAACCAGTTTATGAATTCTATAGGCACTGCAACAATATAACCGGTGCTCTTAGCTCATTAGAACTTCCTGCCAGAGTGCTTAGTAAGTAGTTCATACAAGGTAGTAGAGTAAGAGTTGGGTACATAGTAATGCTTTTTTTCAACTAGCCATGATGGACCCACGTTTCGACTAACAGCTTTTATCTTACAGTATCTAAACACATTGAGCAATGGATAGTTTGTGTTAAGTGTTGCTGTAATGTGCTGATTATGAACCCTGTATAAGATCCAGATGAAGTGCTGGAATATACATCTATTGTAGATTTTATTCCTTTTATAACTGAAATCAAACCCTGTAAATATTAAGTATCGACTGTGTAACAGCTGTAGTAAAAAAATAAAACACACAAAGACTTTTGAAAACTAGATTAAAAAGATAAGGGGAGAGATATGACTGATTGAGCTTCTGGTTTTTTTTCACATATCCTGTTTGCTTTTGTTTTTATTTCTGATCACCATGTGTCAGTCCTTGCCTTTGTCTACAAGATGTATGGGACATATTAATTAAACTGCACATTTGTACAGGTGATAATTAGAGATGTATAAAAAGTGGAAACTCGCTGTCTGAAGGGTTTTTAGCATAGAAAACCTAGATAGGATTATGACATGTGGCGCAAATATCCTTAGTCTACCCTGTAAAATTCAGTATTTCTCAAAGGTGCTTGCCTACAAAATAGAAATAATGGCAGTAATATGTGGAAAGGGTTAAAACGACACGATTGATGGTTAAAAAAATAAGTGTCCTTATTTTTACTTTAATGGTTCATAGTTTCGACTAAACCAGAAAAAAGAAAAAGTGCTGGAAAAAGCGCTTAAATATAATGCATAAAATATATGTGCATACTCAATGTGATAAAAATAAAATTAATCTAGATCAAGAGTACAAAGAAGCTCACGTGGATGTGTGAGGTATGCAGCCTGATAACGCTGACTGAACAAAGTCAGGAAACATGCAAAGAAAACATAAATACACACCCCCGCCTTGGAAAATAAAGTCCAACAAATATCCAGATACACTGTCAAGAGCTATGCTCCTTGTGGGACAGTCCTGTTCATCCGGATCAACCTTCTAACTTCGTGGAAGGCATCCGAGATATATGGAATAAAGCACAAAGATATGACATAGTCTATACTGCTGTAAATATAGGACACACTAACATATAACACTAATGAACAACACTGACTGACAAAAGACAATAAACAAACGACATTTAACATACACACACAAGAATTGTAAACACAATTTAAACTAATTTATTAAAATATAAAATGGACACAAAATAGCCATAAAAAGAAGAAGGTTCTCTGTTGAAGGCGATCTGGTGGTTAAAACCAGAATCCTACTTACAACAGGGCAAGTTAAAGCTTGCATGTGTGTCCAAATCTTTAGCAAGGCAGCTGCTATTCTCCTCCACAGCACATAGAGGTCTGCAGCTTCGTCGCTTGCTCGCATCCTGGCCGCAGCCTCACACATAGTACTGTAGTGTGACGATAGCTAAAAGGAGGTGTTTGCAATCTGGTAACACAGAAAAGTTCACGGAGACAGAGATTTGGGATGAAAATGACGGAGATCTCATAATCTTTCACTGACATGCATTATGATGGGCGATGTTCTAGCAGAGAGAAGGTATACAATTATACATTTTTCTGGGAAGACTTCGTAAATAGAAGGCGAAAACCAGCATGGATCATCTGGGTATTCTCTTAGGCTGCGCTTATAGTGCCTTGCGACGGTGACGCGACATTGCTCCGAAACACATACATTGACTCCATTGCAAGCGCATATATTAAGCGCGACGGCGCGACCAAAAATGTTGAAGCCGGGTAAATTTGATTTTTTTAGAGACAGTCGCCACATGTGACTGTCTCTAAATCAATCAAATTGCGCGGCCCGCACCCTTAGTGACATCGCTAAAAATTAAATTACAACTTTCGCCAGTGGCGACGGCTACGTCGCCGTCGCCAGCACCATAAGTGTGGCCGTAGGAAGGTTTAAAAATGTGGGCGATCTCTAACTTCCATTGGCTGCACTGGAAAGACATTGCGTTGTGGCCGTTTTGTTGCAAGAAAATCTCTGCCGGCGTTTAGCCGCTACTCACCGTGCTGCGGGGACCTCTCGCTGCCAAGGTAAATCCCTATCCTTACCCCCTACCCTAAAAACGCCTAATGATAGCCACTAATACTAAAGCTACCCCCTACTCTAAAAACCTTAACCCTTTACCCTAATCTTCTACCCTAAAAACCTTAAACCCTTACCCTAATCTAAAAACCTTAACCCCTTACCCTAACCCTTTACCCTAATCTCCTACTCTAAAAATCTTAACCCCTTACCCTAAAAACACCTAATGTTAACCCCTAATACTAACACCGTACCCTAATCTCCTACCCTAAAAACCTTAACCCCTTACCCTAATCTCCTACCCTAAAAACCATAACCCCTTACCACTTTACCCTTATTTATTTATCAAATGTTTTACCAGGAAGTAATACATTGAGAGTTACCTCTCGTTTTCAGGTATGTCCTGGGCATAGAGTTAAGATGACAAATAATACATGGTTACAAATACAGTTACATAAGTGAACAGGATATACATTATATACAAGACATTGCATGCACAGTTAGTCTGAGTCCATAGAAGGCACGTCCGTGCTGAGCCGTGCGGACGCTCCGCGCTGAGCCCCTGCATCCTCCAGGAGGATGTCTTTAGAGGGGGCTCACGCGAGCGTCCGCAGGCGTGCTGAGGCGTTGGATTTTTCAGCCGACAGCCAAGCTATTTTTCAGAGTGCTGTCGGCTGAAAACATCCAATCAGCGCGAAGCAGCGTCAACGTCACGGCGCCGTGACGTCGGCGCTGTGACGTTGACGTCGGTGCGTCACGGGCGATTGGCCCAGCGACGTCACTGCCCCGCCTCCCTCTGCCTCCCCCGCCTCCCGATCGCGCCCGCTGGCTCGCCTGCATGGGCATGAAATCGTGCAGATTTCAGCAGGCGAGCCTCAGCGTCAGCGCGGCTCCGAACTGCTCACCCCTCTATGGACTCAGCCTTAGAGATAATATATATTACTAGCTGATATACTCGGCGTTGCCTGGGATGTAAATCTGTAATAGGCAGTGATGTCGGGCGGCGTGTGGGTGGGTGAGGCGGGAGGCGGCGGGTGTGGGGTTGGTGCAGTGATGATATGCGGTGGGTGGGTGAGAAGCGGGAGGCGGCAGGTGCGGGTTTGGCGCAGTGATGTCGGGCGGCGGGTGGGCGAGAGGCGGGAGGCGACGCGTAGGTGGTTTGCTCACTGATGACGATCCGCAGGTGGTGCATGGCGTGTTGGTAGCCACTGAATCAGAGGCGCACACGGTGTGAGGGTCGTGTGAGTGTGACGTGTGCGTAACCCTGGCCGTGACGTAACCCCATCCCGCAGGCCAATGAGAGCAAGAGCCGTGTGCGGGCACCAAGCAATCACAAAATGCACAAACCCACAGACAAACATCCTGACAGACAAACATTTCAGTTTTATATATATAGATAGGCGTATGTAACAGTTAGAGACCAGATTAAAATGTGAGACAGCTTTAGTTTTGAAAGAACTTAAACTGGTTGTGGCTGTGAGAGTCTCCGGTGGGTTGCTCCAGTTTTGGGGTGCACGGTAAGAGAAGGAGGAGCGGCCGGATACTTTGTTGAGCCGTGGGACCATGAACAGTCTTTTGGAGTCAGATCTCAGATGATAAGTGCTGCATGTGGTAGGGGTGAGGAGCTTGTAGATAGATAGATGGGTAGCTTGCCCGTAGATAGCAGATAGACGGGTAGCTTGCCCAGAAAGTATTTGTAGGCAAGACAGGAAAGGAGAATTTTGCGCCTAGACTCAAGTGATGACCAATCTAGTTCTTTGAGCATTTCGCAGTGATGTGTGTTGTAGTTGCATTGGAGAACAAAACAGCATATTGAATTGTAGAGGGTGTCAAGTTTGCTAAGGTGGGTTTGTGGTGCTGAGCCGAATACTATGTCTCCATAGTCGATAATTGGCATTAGCATCTGCTGTGCGATACGCTTTCTGACCAGCAGACTTAGGGAGGATTTGTTCCTGTAAAGTACACCTAGTTTGGCATAGGTTTTGGATGTCAGTGTATCACTGTGCATCCCGAATGTTAAGTGGGAGTCAAACTATATGCCCAGGTATTTAAAACTAGTAACAGGAGTTAGTGTGGTGTTACGGTTGGTTGTGATCTGGTGCTCAGTCACTGGAAGTTTTAAAAATTTAGTCTTGGTCCCAAATACTAATCTCCTACCCTAAAAAGCTTAACCCTTTACCCTAATCTGCTACCCTAAAAATCTTAACCCCTTACCCTAAAAATGCCTAATGTTAACCGCTAATACTAACACCATAACCTAAAAACCTTAACCCCCTACCCTAAAACCCCTTTCCCTAAACACGTTACCCTAATCTCTGACCCTAAAAATCTTAACCCGTCCCTAAACCCCTTATGTATATCGCTAAATTAACCCTTAAATGAATTTACCTTGGTGAAGCGGCCATCGGCCTACTGTCCAGTGGTGGAGCGGCGGCTGTGGAGGGTCCCGAACGCCAGCAGCGTTGTCAGATTCCGCTGGAAACAACCTTTTATTTCTGGAGGAAGTAATTAAGCATATGCATTTTTCTGCCGATTTATAAGGGCGTCTCGCTAACAAATAGCGTGTGTTTGCCAGCATGGTGTGGATATTTTTGGTCTTGGAAGCCTGCCTAACATCCATGAATAATTTTCACGTAGTGTAAATAAAGGGTTTTGCACCCGGGAAAGAATGTTGTTACATGTTTTATTCATGACCAATACAGCTGCTATAACTCTGCATTACACGTTTACAAGACGTGTAATGTTACTCTACGATTCGAAAGAAAAAAACACATGCCCAACTTGTTTAAAATAACATTCTTCCCCCGGGGACAATTATAAGTATAGCTGCTTATTTCAGTAAAGTGCTGACAGTGTAAATACTACATTTTTAGAGGTGGCAGAGCTGTGGCCTCAATTCCTGGCTCAGTCCATTAGCCTCAGCCTTTGTGACCCTTGGCTAGCCAAGTGATCTACATGCGCATCATGCAGCAACAATTTGATTGTAAGCTCTTTGGGAGATCATTATGCCTGCGTTATTATACTGTGTAGTGTTCTGTGCTCAGCAGTAACAGCAGAGCTATACAGTATACGAATGGCTATCCCTTGAGTCCAGAAGCAAAGTCCATTTTCCTGTCTTGCTTTCAAATACTTTCTGGGCAAGCTACCCCTCTATCTGAACTAGCTCCTCACCCCTACCACATGCAGCACTTATCACCTGAGATCTGTCTCCAAAAGACTGTTCACTGTTCCCAAGGTTCAACAAAGAATCCGGCCGCTCGTCCTCCTGTTACCGTGCACCCCACAACTGGAACAATCTATCTCAAAGCCGCCTCCAGTTTATGTAACTTCAAGACTTCAGCTGTCTCACATGTTACGCTTGTCTGTAACTGTTACATACGCCTATAATCATATAGTAGCTCTCTAAACTGTCCATGAAATGTCTGTAAATTGAATGAATAACGTCTATTCATTTAATGTAACCATGTATTTGTCATAATAACTCTGTGCCCAGGACATACTTGAAAGTGAGAGGTAACTCTACCTGGTAAAACATTTTATAAATAAAAAAGAAAGAATTGTTCTCATTCGTCTGAATTGTCTGTATGGGACATTTTTGACCAATTTGGGATAATGAATACTTTTTGCAAGCACACAATTATTGCAATCTACTGACTGAAACACGTAGGATTGATTGAGCGTTTCAGTCAGTAACAGATTTTGCACTGGCCAGAGCAGTAACACAGCATCTTCCTGGAGAACCGTAATATCACTAAACGGAATACATGACGCAGTGATCGGTGTCCGAGCTTGCCTCTGATGAATGGTCCATATAGGACCTGAAACGTTGTCACATTAAAGGAGAATTTCATTATGAACGTGTCAGTAGAGGTCTACTTTCTATCTCTATCCTGGAGGAGACCTGCACTTTGAAGAAATTGTTTGCCTGTGTTGTGTTGGCTGCACAAGCCGGGTTCTCCTCGCCTGAGGCTGTTTCCCCGTACTTTTGGAAGGGAGCTTGCCACTTACCATCATCCTGAGATCAGGAGAGCCATAGTATCGCGAGACAGGGACTTGATGCGGAAGTAGCAGTGACCGGGTCGTGTCGGAGAGGTGTGGTGAGGACTGCTGTGCTTGCTAAGCCACTGCTCCCAAATGCTGTTTCACATTTTTGAAATGTGAATTCAATGGAATCAGATTACTCCTGGATATTTTTTATTTATAAAGGCAATATTACGCTACGTTTTGTTCTCTTCTTTCTTCTCTTCCACATTATATGTTTCGTGAGAGGAGTGGATCTTCCTAGAGAGCGTGTTTTTCATCTACTACCATTGAAGAAATTAACACACGTATACCTTTTCTTCAAGTCATCTATCTATTCTTGACGATCCCATGCGCTAAAGAATTAACTATTCAATAGTCAGTTCTAATATAATCAGTACTTATGATGGTGAAAGTACTGTTTCTTTGGCTGCAGGGAAAGTGAGGAAATTGATTTTTTTAAATTAATGTAATTGTGAATTTTTGTATTCTGTCACGTCACTTAGTATGTCATGATTTATTGCACATGTACTTGGTTAATATCACTAATTGGATTCTTTATTTTTTTCTCTTGATTTAAGTCACGTTATATAGTGTCATTTTTATATAAGATTTATTGTACCCATGTATTGAATTCAACACATTTATAAATTGAGGACAATATCTATTTTTCTTTATTTACATTTATCATACTGAGCTCCAATTTTTGGTACATGGTGTATATCTGTTAGCGCTGTTTTTCCTATAAAAACACTATGGAATATATTGCTGATGACCTCCCAGAAGTTTGCTGGAATTTGATGTATTTTGGTAAAGATTGTCAGAGTAATATTGGGCTTTTGCGTGTCTTGTTTGCCTTGTGCTTGTATTCCGCAGGCATCTGTAGCTATTAAGAGCCTTGGTAGTGCCAGTTACTTTTATCTTTTCCACAAGGCATCCCTAAAATGGCTAAGCACAATAAAGTCGGTTGTAACCCACGGAAGGTGGACCCCCGTACTCTTATTCTGCACAGCGGAGCATGGATATCACACAGTTTTAAGAACTCTGTTTGGAAATAATCAAGCATAGAATCATGGTCAGGTATAAAATTGATTCTGTACAAAGAGCAGTTGGTAAGATCAGCCATAAACTGTTGTGGGTTAAAGTTTCTAAATATTCTAGGGAGTAGAACTTTGGCCCTTGATTTGTGTGGTCTGATTTTCCTTACACATTACACTATTGCATTGTCACTGAAAATGTCAGGTAGGATACCAAAGGATTGGCTTCTGTTGGGAATAGTATAGAATCTAGTCTAGCAAGGAATAGTTGAGAGATTTTAGGTTTGTCCGTGTGGTTTGGGAAATTAGTTGGATTAGGTTAAGTGACCTGAGTTGTATCTGGATGTTGTTGTTTTTAGGGTCAAGCCAATTGAGGTTGAAATCCCCAAGAAGTAACAGCTCACGCTTCCCATTCTGAGATGACATTGAGCCAAGAAACTGAGTGATACCAGTTAGGGATTGTACTGGAGATTTTGGGGGGCGGTAGATGCCAGCAATAAGAATTAGTTTTGAGAATGGAAGGCAAATTTTTGAGGACAAAAGAACTCTCAAATCACAGCTTCATTCAATCTGAACCTCTTCAGTCTACAAGCGTCGCCCAAAGGCGGATGCCTGATGGGGTTCCCCAAGAGCTGCTCCCCTCTGCACATAACCAGCGTGCTAAGGATTAATCTCTATGTTTGCGTACTGCTGTGTTTGTCAGCCCCACCCTCTGGTATGCTAATGCCCTGGAGGACAAAAGGACTCTGAAATCAAAGCTGCATTCAATCTGAACCCCTTCAGTCTACATTTGCGTACCCTAAGGCGCACAGCCTTTGGAGCAGCCGAAGGGCAGTCAAAGGGTGTGAGCCATTTACTGCCATTCGCTGATGTTTGTTGGTGTTAAAATTGCTGTATTTCAATCTGAAACTCTCCAAGCTTTTAATCACCTGCACCCAATTTTCCAACTCTAACTGTCCATGAAATCTCTGTGAATTGACTGTATAACCATGTTCATTTAATGTAACCATGTATTGTTATAACTCTGTTCCCAGGATTTACTTGAAAACGAGAGGTAACTCTCAATGTATTACTTCTTGGTAAAACATTTGATAAATGAAAAAATAAATCTAGGATCTCAAAAGAGGGTGAGCTTGGGGGCAATTTAGCAGGGTAAATTGTAAGGAATCTTCAATGTAAATGAACACCACTTCTCCTCTCTTTGACCTATCTTTCCTAGAAATGGAGTATCCCTGAATGGTGATAGTTGCATCAAGTGTTTTAAGAGTTAGCCATGTTTCAGTAAGAATGATGGCTTTGGGTTTATGCAAAATTCACGATGCCCTAAGTTCATCCAGTTTGGGCAGCAGGCTATGGATATTTATATTAGGACAGAAAGCCCTTTTTGGAATTTGAAAGGGGCATTGTCAGGTGTATAGGACAAACTGTGCCGCCAACAGGGGGGGAGAGCTGGGACAACTGTACCAGGTCTAGTGGCTGCAAGGGGCCCGGACGGTGCAGAAGTTGGGCCCAGCCAGAGGTCGGGTCCAACTTCTTTGTCCAGCCGCTGGGCTTCTGGTTGCTGCGGGGCCCCAGCTTTCCCCAGCGGCGGGCCTGCATCTCACTCACTATTCCTTGCCGGGGCTCTCTCTGACGTCGGTGTGTGCCAGAAGCTGGACCCAACTTCCAGCGGGCACCGGCATGAGAGGGGCCTGGTGCGGGAGAGTGAGTGAGAGAGGCAGGCCCGCAGCAGCATGGGAGAGCCGGGGCCCGGCCAGACAAAGAAGTTGAGCCTGACCTATGGCCCTGGGCCAGACTCCAGCACAGGCCGGCCGGAGAGTGAGGGAGGCCCGCAGCAATGTGAGAGACAATCCTCAAGGTAAGTGTAAGAATGTACTTGAGAGTAACATTTACATGAGGCCACAGTAAAAAACATACATGAGGTATGAGGTTAATTATCACAAAGGTAGTTAACTTTGCATGAAGCTGTGGTATGTCCAGTTGATGTACACATTGAGCAGCCAGCCTTTTACCGGCCACTGAAAGTGTACTGCATTTGCAATGCTAAGGTCTGCTAAGGGATTGCTGAGGGATTTGGGGAATGGGAGAGAAAGTTTTGTGTGCAGACAAATGCTGGGAAAGACCACAGTAAAAAAAAGTGTGAGGGGGGTTAATTGTGCAGGCTAATAGGTGTGGGATAATAGTGTGGTCAAATGAGCTCACTGTTTGCTGCCTAGTGATATCCTTGTGTAGAGGAATTTTCAGAAGCATCCAGTCCCCAGTTCACCTACTATCTAACTACACATTCACTTCAAGATTCCCATTACACATTCACTTAAAGATTCTCACTACAGTTTAACTACACATTAAAGATCCACACTCTTCAGATACTATGCAATAACCTGCTATGCTTCCCTTGACTGCTTTGAAATGTATACATCTAAACCAGGCCTGCCCAACTCGTAAAGTGAGAAGGGCCGAAATGCTCCAAAGAAAATTTTTTTGGGCCGCACGGGTTAAATCATCATCATCATCATCATCATCATCATCATCATCATCATCATCATCATCATCATCATCATCATCATCATCTCTCCTCCAGCACCTCTCATCATCTTCATCATCATCCTAATATCTCCCCCAGAACCCCTCACTATCAACCTTTACGATACTCCACATCTATCTCTCATACCCCCATCTCTCCCCCTCACCCACACAATACCCCCTCCACATCAAACACACAATACCCCCTCCACATCCTGCCAGCCCATTCCATGTCAGCAGCCCCCCCCAAGTCAGCATCCCCCCCATGTCTTTCTTCCCTCAATATGACACTCTCTCCCCCTCCCCTCAATATGACTCTCTCCCCCTCCCCTCAATATGACTCTCTCCCCCTCCCCTCAATATGACACTCTCTCCCTCCCCTCAATATGACACTCTCTCTCTCCCTCCCCTCAATATGACACTCTCTCTCTCTCCCTCCCCTCAATATGGCACTCTCTCTCCCTCCCCTCAATATGACACTCTCTCTCTCCCCTCAATATGACACTCTCTCCCTCCCCTCAATATGACACTCTCCCCCTCCCCTCAATATGACACGCTCTCACCCTCCCCTCAATATGACACTCTTTCTCTCACCCTCCCCTCAATATGGCACTCTCTCTCTCCCTCCCCTCAATATGACACTCTCTCTCTCCCCTCAATATGACACTCTCTCCCTCCCCTCAATATGACACTCTCTCCCTCCCCTCAATATGGCACTCTCTCTCCCTCCCCTCAATATGACACTCTCTCTCTCCCCTCAATATGACACTCTCTTCCTCCCCTCAATATGACACTCTCTCCCTCCCCTCAATATGACACTCTCCCTCCCCTCAATATGACACACTCTCCCTCCCCTCAATATGACACTCTCCCTCCCTTCAATATGACACGCTCTCCCCCTCCCCTCAATATGACACACTCTCCCCCTCCCCTCAATATGACACTCTCTCTCTCCCTCCCCTCAATATGACACTTTCCCCCCTCCCCTCAATATGACACTCTTTCCCCCTCCCCTCAATATGACACTCTCTCTCCCTCCCCTCAATATGACACTCTTTCCCCCTCCCCTCAATATGACACTCTTTCCCTCTCCCCTCAATATGACACTCTTTCCCCCTCCCCTCAATATGACACTCTTTCCCTCTCCCCTCAATATGACACTCTTTCCCCCTCACCTCAATATGACACTTTCCCCCCTCCCCTCAATATGACACTCTTTCCCCCTCCCCTCAATATGACACTCTTTTCCCCCTCCTCTCAATATGACACTCTTTCCCCCTCCCCTCAATATGACACTCTTTCCCCCTCCCCTCAATATGACACTCTTTCCCCCTCCCCTCAATATGACACTCTCTCCCCCCCCTGCAACTCAGATCATACCCTCCCCCTACAACTCACATCACTCACTTCCCCCCTCACATGTCAGCAGCCCACCCCTCACATGTCAGCAGCCCCCCCCTCACATGTCAGCAGCAGCCTCCCCCCTCACATGTCAGCACACCCACCCCCCCACCAGCCTGACACACACACACACACACACACCTCTCTTAGATCAGCACATCCTCTCTCCCCGGTACTAAGCCCCGCCCCCGGCATGCTCTGACCTCCCCGGCAGCCTGCTACTGAAAAAAAAAATACTCACGGCTGCCGCATCCTCCTCATGCTGCTGCTGCTGCCCCCGCGCACCGCAAAACCCGGGGGTGGGGAGGAAGGCGGCGGGGAGGGAGGGGAGTGATGAATCGCCGCCATTTTTTTAAACTTTTTTTATTTATTTTTATTTATTTAATTAATTAACTGGCACCCGGCCTGAGTCATCGCGGGCCGCACAGAGAGGCCAGACGGGCCGCATGCAGCCCGCGGGCCGTATGCAGCCCGCGGGCCGTATGTTGTGCAGGCCTGATCTAAACAGTCACATGACCCCCCCCCCCCATCCCTCAATAAATTTCCCTATTACAAGCTGAACAATTAACAGACAACACAATTAACAGACAACACAATTAACAATCAAGTTTGCAGATCCTAAGGCTGAGGCCCCGCATGCTAATGCAGCGCCCGCTGTGGCGGACGCTGCAGGGACGAGAGCCCTCCCCTCAATGGCGCCGGGCCCGCTGCGAGGGGGGGCCGCAGGGCTGTGGCAAGAGTTTCTCCTGCTCTCAATAGAATTAAGAGCAGGACTCGCAACGGAGCGCTAGGCCACGCCCCCCGGCGCTTCAGCCAATGAGGGCGAACCTGCCGGGTGACGTCATGGCCGCGCCCCCGTCACCCCCCCCCCCCCCGGTCTCTCTTCCTGAAGCTCACTGCAGACCGGGGAATCGGCTGCACGCGCCTCCAGCCTCGCGGGCGCGCGTGCAGCGGAGGCACTGGGGCCTCAGCCTTACATACCAGTAATAAACAAATACATTCAGGGTGGGGTGATTCTTTAATACAGATGATTCAATCTCCAGTCATTTGTTGCCAGGCAGATCAGTGACAGTGTCACTTATTTCTTATCGCGCCATGTGATAGGCGCAGCAGATTAATTCTGTATTGTCCACAGTATACATGAGTGTTTGCCAACTGGGGTTCCGCAGCTCCCCAGGCTTCCGTGAGAGGATCAAAAGGGGCTGCGATATTTCCCCGATCTCCCAGAAAGAAAGCTGGGTTATTGCTAGAGGCTGGGCACTTTCCTCCATCCTGATTGGCTGCATGTGTGTGTGCGCGTGTCAACTGAACACTGTGATTAGGGTACCCCGAGAGAAAAAAGGTTGAAAACAGCTGATATACATATATTTGTAGCAGGTGCTACATACAGTAGATACATACATTTACAATCTACTCTGGTGCCTGAATCACAGGTACAATTACAATTCTCCAAACTGACCACCAGATGTCACTAAAAAACCTTCAGACACAACTGAGTTTAAAGGGGCAATCCAAGCCGTTTTTTCGTCATGTTTTTAATACAGGTTTGAAGCAGGGGGTCTACAGGGCTGAAATTAATGGGATTCAGCTCCAGGGGCCCCAAGCTTCAATTCTGTATGAGAAAAAATGAAAACGGCTTGAATTGCCTCTTTAAATAAATAAATCACCTGAATTTGTTCAGTTGTAGTCAATTATCAGCAGCAGCAGCAGCAGCAGAACTACAGAACTCCTTTCGTTGTTGTTACGCCGGTGCTGCACGCAGACCAGACCCGTCCCTTATACTGTTTGGGGTTGCCTGGCCAGGTGGGAATAGCTGTAGCAATACTTGCCGGTACCGGAAGCAGAGTAGAAGTAGTTGCCGTTAGCCAAGGCCAGGGATAGGTGAGGTCCGGAAGGTAGGGGTCCGAGCAGGGGTCCAGGGGCGAAAGAAGCTGCATCGTCAGGGAGATCCATGGTCAAGACCCAAAGAGAGAAGTCCGCCGAGCCGAGTCGTAACCTGAGTAACAAAGACAATAGGGAGAGCCAGAATAGACATCCACAAGAGAGACTATGTCGAGCGATGTGAGAGAGGTAGGACAGGTACTAAATACTGTGGCTGACCAATGGGAAGCGGAGGCAGGCCTGGAGGAGCCCGAGGAGCTGCCCAGGATTGGTCCCCATAATAGGCCGCCAGGTGGTAAGGTTTAGGGTTAACTAGTAACCAGAGCGTGGGCGTGGGGTGTGGCTTCACTGCAAGAGCAGTGAATAAATTAACTTGTGTCGGCATGCGCTCCGTAACGGGAGGGGATGCGTGCGCAGGGGCAATGGCAGGCGCCCGAGCACCAGCCGCACGCAGAGCAGCTGCAGCCCGACAGAGAGGACGGGGCCCCACAGCAGCGGGAGCCGAAAGAGGTGAGGGGGGGGTCACGCTGCGACCGCCGTGACCCCAGAGTCCTCACAGTACCCCCTTCAGGGTCGGCCTCAGGACGATCCTTCCATGGTTTGGATGGAAACTTTTTCCGGAAGCATTTAAGAAGTCCTGGTGCGTGAATGTCGTTAAGAGGTACCCAAGACCTTTCTTTGGGCCCGAAGCCCTTCCAATGGACCAAGAAATGGACTTTACCTCTGGAGAGATGGGAATGTAGTATGGCTTGGACCTCGTACTCTTCGTTGCCCTGTATGATCACTGGATCAGGTTTAAGAGTGTGGTCCGGAAATAGAGGACTAGAGATGAACGGTTTGAGAAGTGATGTATGAAAAACATTAGGAATTCTCATGCTTGGAGGTAGTTGAAGGCGGAAGGCCACCAGGTTAACCTGCTCCACGATAGGAAATGGACCCAGAAACCTAGGTGCCAATTTTTGGGAAGGTGTTTTGAGGTGGATATTCTTGGTAGACAACCAAACCTTATCCTCTGGCTTGTAACTGGGCGCAGGTCGGCGATGACGGTCAGCCTGGCCTTTCGAAGTCAGGGAGGCATTTTGGATTGCTGATTGAATTTTAACCCAAGAGTCCTGTAGGCGGGAGATGTGTTCATCTACGCTGGTACTCCAGAGGAGGCATTGGAAATAGGCAGGCGAGCCGGGTGGAATCCGTTATTAATAAAGAAAGGCATCTCACGAGTAGATTCGTTCCTGGAGGAATTAAAGGCATACTCAGCCCAGGGAAGTAATTCCGACCAGTCATCCTGGGAGTTAGAGACGAAGCACCTTAAATATTTCTCGAGGGATTGATTAATCCTCTCGGTCTGCCCGTTAGATTGAGGATGATATCCAGAAGAAGAAAAAGAAGAAATGCCCAGTCTCTTGGTGAAGGTCCTCCAGAATCTGGAAACAAATTGAGAACCTCTGTCTGATACAATGAATGTGGGAATACCATGGATCCGGAAAATTTCCCTGGAAAAAATATCAGCTAGGGCGGGTGAGGAGGGTAATCACGGTTATGAGGAAGGAAATGTGCCATCTTGGAAAATCGATCCACCACTACTAGAATGGTGTTCATGCCATTCGACCTAGGCAATTCGACAATAAAGTCCATGGATATGTGAGACCAGGGGCGCTCCGGGATGGCTAAAGGCATAAGAAGACCCTGGGGTTTGTAAGGTGTCTTATTGCGTGCACATACCGGACAGGCCCGAGTGAATTCAAGGATGGTTTTGGCCATATTGGGCTACCAGAAGGTGCGACGGATGAGGTCCAATGTCTTCTTGAATCCCGGATGTCCTGCCGAACGGGAGGTGTGCCCCCAATCCAGAATCTCAGGAATAAACTTGGGCTGTACGTACAAAGTGTCCTTCGGTACCTCGAGATCTCTAGGCAGGTGTTCTTGAGACTTGATGATCTTTTCAAGATTTTTGAACGCAGCGACCGCGAGGATCTTTTGCTTGGGAAGGATGGACTCGGTAGTCTTTTCTGGTCTTTATTCTGAAGAATACTGTCTAGAGAGGGCATCCGCCTTGACGTTCTTGGTACCGGGAATGTAGGACAAAATAAAATTAAACCTAGAGAAAAATAATGACTAGCGGGCTTGGCGGGAGCCTAAGCGGCGGGCACTCTCGAATACAAAAGGTTTTTATGATCCGTGAGAATCGTAAAGGGCTCTTTTGACCCTTCTAGAAGATGCCTCCATTCCTGAAGAGCCAACTTGATGGCCAAAAGTTCCCTATTGCCCACGTCATAATTCCTCTCAGCTGGAGAAAATTTCTTAAAGAAAAAACCACAAGGGTGGAGTTTATCCTGGGGACAAAATCTCTGGGATAGAACCGCGCCGGCCCCGCAGCGTCTACCTCCAGGGTGAATGGAAAATTGGTGTCCGGGTGACAGAGGATGGGAGCTGAGACAAATGCTTGCTTCAAAGTTTCGAAAGCCGTGAGTGCTTCAGGTGACCAAGTTGAAGGATCCGCTCCTTTTCGGGTCAGTGCCGTGATCGGGGCGATGATGGAAGAAAAATTGCGAATGAATTTCTGGTAATAATTGGAGAACCCCAGAAAGCGCTGAATAGACTTGAGGGAATCGTGTTGTGGCCAGTCAGCTACAGCTTTAAGTTTCTCTGGGTCCATGGCAAATCCTCTGTTGGAAATAATATACCCAAGAAAGGAGGTGGAGGACTGGTGAAAAAGACATTTCTACAACTTGGCAAACAACCTATTCTCTCGGAGGCGGGAGAGCACGAACTTCGTATGGGTAATATGATCCTGTAGATTTAAAAAAAAAATAAGAATGTCGTCCAGATAAACAATTACGAAAAGGTTAAAGACATCCCGAAAAATATCATTGATAAAGTCCTGGAAGACCGCCGGGGCGTTGCATAAACCGAAAGCATCACAAGATATTCGTAGTGGCCGCTACGGGTGTTGAAGGCGGTCTTCCATTCATCGCCTTCCCGGATGCGAATGAGATTATATGCCCCGCGAAGATCTAGCTTAGTAAAGAGGTTAGCACCTTGAAGTCTGTCGAAGAGTTCAGAGATGAGTGGGAGTGGGTAGCGGTTCTTCACCATAATGCGGTTCAGATCCCAGTAGTCTTTACACGGTCTGAGAGTACCATCTTTTTTCTTAACAAAAAAGAATCCGGCCCCCGCGTGTGAATTGGAATGCCATATAAAGCCCCGCTTCAAGTTCTCGCGAATATATTCGTCCATGGCCTTCGTCTCAGGAAGAGAGAGGGGGTAGGACTTGGATTTAGGCAATGTGTATCCAGGCACCAAGTCTATCTGACAATCGTAAGATCTGCGTGGGGGTAATAACTCGGACTGAGTTTTGCTGAAGACATCCATAAAATCTGCGTATGGGGCAGGTACATCTCCTTTAGGGTTGGATGTGGTAGCCAGCAGTTGGGGCGGAAGTACAGCTGGTGGAAAAGATTCCTTTGACCTTGACCTCCGGACAATGGGATCTGGAGATGTCCAATTGATGTTCGGATTGTGCTTCTGCAGCCACGGTAAGCCAAGTGTGACAGGTGTTCCAGGAGCATGGATAACATCCAACGCCAGGGTCTCCTTATGGGAATGAAAAGAAAGGGTGAGGGGACTGGTCTCCAAGGAGATGAAAGCCAGGTTGAGAGGGCGGCCGTCGATCCCTACGATCTTAATGAGTGGAATCTGGTTCAATTCCAAGAATTCCTGGTGCACGAAGTTTCCTCCTGCGCCAGAATCGATGAAGGCCATGGTGAAAGTCTGAAAGGTAGGACCAGAGAGGGAAACGGGGATAGTAAACTTTTTAGGAAGTTCCTTCTTGGAAAGGGGGCAGGGAGAATTAGCACCCAGGGAGAGCCCCTTCATACTCACTGGGCTTGGTTGTTTTCCGGACACTGAGGAAATTCGCGAATCAAATGCTCAGAGGATCCGCAGTAAAAGCATAGTCCACCGAGTCTGCGAAACTGTTGAATAGGAGATCGAGTGCATTGAACTCCGAGTTGCATTGGTTCCGGAGCCTCCAGAGCGGGCAGCGGAGGGATGGCAGGTCTCGTGGGTGAAGAGAACCTGGGAAAGGGGGCATGAAAAGGCACAAATCGAAAGTGTTGGAGCTCGGAGTGGCGTACCTGGAGACGTTGGTCCACCCGAATGGCCTGGGAGATCAGTTCCTCCAGAAGTCCTGGCCTGGGTTGTGTTAAGCGAGCTCGTCCTTTACGGAATTCGTAAGTCCTCGCCAGAAAACTGCGACTAAAGCCTCCTGACCCCACCGAGTCTCAGCTGCTAGGGTCCTGAACTCCAAGGCGTACTGAGCCACGGGCTGACGTCCCTGTGTAAGCTGAAGCAAAGAGTCAGAAGCAATCTCTTGTCGTGCGGAGGTATCGAAGACCTGACGAAAGTCTGGTCTAAATGCCGCATAATCCCTAGTAATTTCGGGGCGTAGTTCCCATATCGGGGAGGCCCAGGCCAGGGCATTTCTCGTGAGTAGGCTGTAGACGTACGCCACCTTCTTACGTCAGGTGGAGTACTGCTGCGGAGCCATCTCAAACTGGATCTCACATTGATTGAGAAATCCGCGGCAGGCGTGCGGGTCCCCATCGTACAGCTTGGGTGCCGGGATCATCGGGCCCGGTGTCGCGGCGCCCCACTGGTTCCACGGGTGCCGGAGGAGGAACCACAGAGGGTGTCTGTAAGGAGAGATCTTCTACCTGTCGGGTAAGAAGAACCAGCTGATCGGTCATGACCTGAATTTGCTGGTACATGGTCGACAACAAGCTACTACGTTCAGTCTCATCTGCGTCTTGTGGGCTCAACATAATGTTACGCCGGTGCTGCCCGCAGATCAGACCCGTCCCTTATACTGAGGTGGGGACGTATATGTGCACGCACCTGCAGCAGAAGGAGCGTGTCCGGAGTGTGGTGTTTAGTGTTGCCTGGCCAGGTGGGAATAGCTGTAGCAATACTTGCCGGTACCGGAAGCAGAGTAGAAGTAGTTGCCGTTAGCCAAGGCCAGGGATAGGTGAGGTCCGGAAGGTAGGGGTCCGAGCAGGGGTCCAGGGGCGAAAGAAGCTGCATCGTCAGGGAGATCCATGGTCAAGACCCAAAGAGAGAAGTCCGCCGAGCCGAGTCGTAACCTGAGTAACAAAGACAATAGGGAGAGCCAGAATAGACATCCACAAGAGAGACTATGTCGAGCGATGTGAGAGAGGTAGGACAGGTACTAAATACTGTGGCTGACCAATGGGAAGTGGAAGCAGGCCTGGAGGAGCCCGAGGAGCTGTCCAGGATTGGTCCCCATAATAGGCCGCCAGGTGGTAAGGTTTAGGGTTAACGGGTAACCAGCACTTGGGGGGGGGGTGTGGCTTCACTGCAAGAGCAGTGAATAAATTAACTTGTGTCGGCACGCGTTCCGTAACGGGAAGCGATGCGTGCGCAGGGGCAATGGCAGGCGCCCGAGCACCAGCCGCACACGGAGCAGCGGCAGCCCAACGGAGAGGACGGGGCCCCACAGCAGTGGGAGCCGAAAGAGGTGAGGGGGGGGTCTTGCTGCGACCACCGTGACCCCCGAGTCCTCACAGTTGTACTTTCTTTGCCAAAACTGGGATCTGTTTCACCCACATTTAATGTGGTGTAGCGGTGTTTCCCCCACCGTCTGGGAGATTTTCCCTGCTACCAGGTGTGTAGTGCTGCCTTACAGGATACCGAGTTGTCCGCCGTTGGTGTTGGGGACATCAGGACTGGTTTCTGGGGTAGATGATGGGTCTTTATCTCATTGGTGTCAGCGCCTCTATCTCTTGCAAGCTCCAGGAAAGTGAAGGCAATCCCAGCAGAACTCACAATACTCCAGCTGATAGATTGCACTCACGAGGCAGGAGTATATTTTAACAAAAGGGGTAATTATTCTCACAGCATATACAGCATACACTGGACAGCCATCTCTCTCTGGCCCTTCAACCTCTGGATGGTTCCTGGACTCACACCCCTGGCCTAGGGCACCAAGGGTGGTCCTTGCTCTTCCCTGACTCCCTATTAGAGTCAGAGGTATGGTACTCACCCCCACTCCCCATGGGGAGGGGACAGAAGGTGCCAAAGCCCTGAACACCTCTGCGTGAGACCAGTCTCTCTAAAAAGGGGAGAGACAACTGGCTAAATTTAGTAATGCAGCCACTTATACTGAGGGGGAAAGTCCAAGTCTAAGCCCCTTATTGGGCAGAACACATGCCTTAGCCCACCTCCTCCCCTGACACTCAAGGGAGCTGCTTGCAGGTGGGGAAACCCCTGGATTGGTCCTGACACTGCCTGCACTGTTAACAGGGCCTGTGACAGGGAGGGCAGATTAGTAGCCAAAACAGGCATGGCTACAGTGAATGAAAAAATGAACAGTCCTTGCAAAGTCTTTTGAGGTCATAATGGTGACATTATCTAGAACAATGCCCATTGATATTATTTTGTTTTTTCCCCCTCAGTTAAATCTTTTTTAAAAACAAAGATATGACCCCACATTCCAAGACATTGTAAAAAATGCAAACGTATTGCATTTGAAAGCAGTGGTACCACGTATGTAGTGCTTTTACACATGTGGGTCTGTAGTAACACGTTATTGGACATTGGGGGGCAGGTCAGAGACCCTTTTTCCTTCAGAGATTTTCCCCCCTGATTTTCCTAGGCTAGGGGGACAAGGGACCGATGCCCATGTATGGGCACGTAGGCCTCCATTTCCGGGTGGTTTTTCCACGACTTGGGAGGGTGGAAAACAAAGAGCAGTGTCCAGGGAGGGTTCAGTGCAAAGGCTCCCACAGGGATTCCACACGGACCAAAAGCGGAGCTGTTGTCTTGAACATCAAATCATCGCCATTCAATCCGCACTAGTGGAACTCCAGCTCAGATCATCTTGTCTGGCAATGGGCGCTCTTCTGATTGGCCGATCCGTATCTTCCGCTCGCTCTGACGTTACAATTGGCAAATGGTCAGACTGGTAGCCACTCCCCACTCGCATGTGATTGGCCCGCTTGTCCTTCCCTCCATGCTCTGATTGGCTGAGCTGTGGTCTGCCATGCACTTGAATGGGAGGGAGAAAACTACAACCGTTTTTTCATCGCAGAGTTCAACAGTTGGAAATACGAGTCAGCGGTGATACATGGACTTTGTAGCCACAGATGAGGCTTGATTTGCGGGAGATGACCTGTGCTTGCTTATGTAGCACCCAGAATAAACCCCTATTTATTTAACCCCTTACTCTGCCTTATACAGATCCCTGTATAAGTCATCTGGTCACTTGTGACAAACTCCTTCAATGCAGGGGGGATACACTTTTCACACTTCCTATAATCTTTAAAGTGTCCTTTCCAGCTGTTTATTCTCATCGCTGTTCAACTCTTGGCATGTCACCCACAGATACCGCAGGCATTAAGACTAATCTGAGGTCACATCTGAAAACTCTGAACCATTCCAGAGAATCATAGATATCATTAGTGAAGAAAGACAGAACTTTAAAATAATCTGTTCTAGTTCTGTCCAATAAATTGGTTTACGTTATGGAGGGGCAGCTAATTGCTAATGATGATCGAACATTGGGATCCTGCATAACCACGATGTCAGGGGTAGCCAGCTCCAGTCCTCAAGAGCCACCAACAGGCCAACTTTTAGGGATATCCCTTTCCTTAGCATGGTGGCTCAATCAGACCACCTGTGCTACCGCAGGGATATCCTTAAATTTGACCTGTTGGTTGCCTTTGAGGACTGTAGTTGGCCATCTATGCAATATGCCATACCATTAAAACACTTTTATGTTATTATTTTGATCTTCAATCCCCTCTGATGACACACGTTAGACATGCTTATGGTGTTTCCTCCAATGGAATAAGTGAATTGGTGGAATACTTCATTTGATTCATGTTCTGTGTTTTGTGGCTTTTTCAAGTGAAATTTTTTTGGTGGCACCTACTAAAATTTTGCTTGGGCAAATCTCCTTCATGGTGACGGAAGTGTGTAACGGAAGTGACGTCTTCCTCCTGCGCATGCACAGAAGCATGATCACACGTTTCTCCACGCGCATGCGCAAAAGCCGGTGACATGCTCCTCCACGTCACCACGCATGCGCGGCGTCGCCGAGTGTATGTGCAGGAATAGCCGTCGCTGTGTGCATGCGCAAAAGCGCCCGTTGCTGCATGCATGTGTAGTAGCGGCCGTCACTGTGCACTTGCGCAGAAGCAACCCCTCTAAGCAGCTATGCCACACAGGAGAGACACACACAGTTATTAGAGGAATTCACAGTTAATATAAATATAGAAGTGCAAATAGCTAAAGAATTTGAAATGTACCATATATAATAAAAAAGGCAGAAGTGGAAAAGGTGCAAACATATAACCCATGAATTGTATATAGATTAATATAATATAGTAACTAAGTCAAACTTCTTTGTGTTTTGTCACTGAAATAGGGTTTTGATTTTTAATTAAAAACATCACCATCACAAATACAATTTCTGTGACAAAACAGTGACAAAAGACAAAGAAGTTTCACTTAAAATGTGCGTGCTCGGCCCCATTTGGAAAGCTACAATTTCAACACAGGATATATGTAAATAAGAGATTACAAAGGACATTGGAGCCTTCACTGATCTCTTCCTGGAGCATGTTAAAATCCCGGTATCTCAGGACGAAGGTACTGTAGTAGGGTTTTTGAATACAGATAGAGAACCTTGAAATTTTCTGCAATGCAAAGCATAATGGATCCGTTTGATACTGAAGAGGTTATGGTATGGTGTCGACAAATCTGATGCAGATTTATAAGCTCCAGGATTTACGTCAGTTGTGACCTGGGTAATGTTTGTATGTAATGATGAAAAAATTACGGACAGAGACACGTAATAATAATGACACACACAGAGACACTCACGGGGTGATATAGGTGCAAAGTCCTTTGATACATTGAGACTTTGTCTGTGAACTGCGATAGTGCTGATCCGGTACCTTGCACAGAACGCCCCATTAAGGCCAAAACAGCGTTTTTCAGCCTGTGTTTGGCGGGAACCCCACCAGTTACCAGGCGTTCCCTGAGAATAATTTGGATATTTTACTCTTGTAGACCCAATCATTTTATTCTACCCTCTTTTTAATTCAAAAAGTTATCCTGTAATGTTTTAAATGAATAATATAGAAAGCTGCTGGTTTATTTAAACGATATAAACCCTACCACAACTATGGTCTTTTTTTCATCAATAGGTTAAGTAGGCAAGGGTCACGAGAAGTCACAATAAATGTGGCAGGGGTTCCTGTGAGGCGCAACTAAATGGCTCTACTCTTAAGAACGTTAAAATGGCTGTGCTAAGAGATGAAAATATATGACTTAATATCAATTTATTAGTAATTATGCCTAGGCACAGAAATTATGTGCTATGTTTTTGTTACATGTTGACACTTTTAATAAGGGTGTAGTCTGCTTCTTTAAAAAAACAAATGCTTTTATTGCAGTATAATCTGGGTAAAATGATTGTGTTCAAGTGTCTGAATTCATTAGTGTCTATTACTGCTTCTGTCTGGTAATTAGGTAGTAATCAGTGAAACTACAAAAGATTAAAGGGTTTCCCCATCCATAACTTTGGTGGTGTTTAGCGGAGGAAACAGGGAAATATTGTATTTGTCATTTGAACATTCAAATGAAGTGCACTTGCAGGTTTTACGATGTTATCCCGATCTCTGTCAGTCCCTTAAATCTTGTGAAATGCTCAGTCACAAAAATGCTTCATTTTGTTCTGAACTGATAATGAATTAATTTCAAGGGGGTGTTACAGATACAAATTCAAGATCTCCACTACAACAGAGGTGTATATTAGACTATGAACTTCTAAGACTTATATATACACAATTAAACTGTCCATAAGTACTTATTTGTAGTAGTAAAAGCAAAATGTTTTCAAAATATATTGTTACTAAATTCTAATTGAAATTCTGTTAAAAAAAAAACCCTACATCAGATGTACAGTAATATAAAGTCCCCATTGGAAAAATACAGATAGTCCTGGCAAGCAGCAAAGCAAAGTATTCATTACGTAATTTGAGACAAATATTTTATGAACAAGATGGGCACTGCTGGTACTCAGGAGGGCAGGGACTTTATGGGTGGGGGTACTGTATATCCAAAATCAGTAGCATAAATACATTACCGTAATGTAAAAATGCAGTATATACACTCCCTCCTCCCCATGTCTAGTTTCAGCCCCCATGCTGGTACTGTAAATATACTACAGCAGCAGTAATACATCTTCATATTCAATCTGAGACAAGCTGTGTGTGTATATAGGACAAATTCTGCACAGATTTATAGAAAATCTACACCCATGATATATGCCCTGACTCTTTAGGAGTCGACAGGTTAAATCTGAGGTTAAAAACACCTTCCCACTTTTGAAACTCATGACCTGACCATAGAGCCTGCGATAATGTTCCCTGGGACCTGCAAATACCCGTAATACAAAGACACGTGCACAAAAGGTCTGGAGGTTCAAGGGGCACGGCTTTTACTGACTACAATAGAACATGATAAGTGCCAACCCTGCCAGAGTGCTCCACCTATGGGTAAGGTCAATTGTATACAACCATGGCCCGCAAAAGCCCCCAAGCTGGGCACAGCACTGGCCCCGGTCGCTTAAGTGACTCATCAGTTGCGAGAATGGGCCCCAGGAACCCAAAGCACACTGAGCCCTACCCATTTACCAATAAAAGCCATCACCGAGCTTTACCGTACCAAGGAACCCTGGCAAGCAAGGGGCTTACCCATCAACAACCATCACCAACGGGGATATTTAATGACCCTTACATTATCCCTGGACCGGCAGACCCACCAAGACCTTCTCAACCCCGTCGTTGACTGAGCCACCGATTGAGTCACCTTTACTGAAGCAGGGATAGTCTTAAAACCTGACTTGGTGGCCCTTGAGGACTGGAGTTCGCCTCTCCTGTACTAGAATATGCCCCTATATATCAGGACACAAATCTGCAATGTTCACAATAAATAAATGCCAAGATCCATTTTGGACTTCTATTAGCATCAACACTTCAATTTGGGGAGATGCAATAAGGTCCGAGTGGGGTATTGCACCTGATCTGGCATTAACTCCCATTGATTTGAATGGCTGTTAATAAAGGATCTGGTGTGTTAACCCACAATGGACCTTAGTGAATCTCTCCCTAAATGGTGTACAGGTTCTTGTGCATCGCTACTAGTCACTTGGTAAATGGAACGCAAAAACTATGTGCCGTTTAGTGAATGTAGTTGCCTGCAGACATTTTGGCACCATGACTAATCACTCACTTGTGTTGCAATTGTGATGATCTTTGTAGGTTTATAACGTAGTAAAACATATGAATGAGAAAGACAAATGTAGCCTTGTGGTCTGAGGTGTGGTGCCAAAACCTAGATGTGCAGGGACGGGGGCTGAGCCAATGTCACAGTTACTGAGTTGGAGGTCAGGCTGGGCTGTGTGAGGAGGTCTTAGTCTATAAGGGTGTTGTGTGTCAATACCAACAATATGTAATTGAACATTACCAGTAAACGGCAACTTCACTTGACAGCAGACTTCCCGGGTTCCCACTAACTAAGGGCACAGACTTCTGATGGGCTGGGCTCCCCACAGATGACAGAAGACCGAACTTTGGTGCTGGTGGACTAGCGTATATGTCTGTGGCCACATCGGTGGGTACATGTCCCTTCAGGTCCTCCTCTGGTAGACCTTCCCTGACTGTCCTGGCCACACGCACAGTTGGACCACTATCTTGTGTCAGGGTGTTGTATCCTAGGTTCAGGGGATCCTGTGGCAGCTTGCCCTTAGCTATACTCAAGGAGGCCTCTTTCTTATACCCTAGCCCAAGGTTCTCCCACTAGGCAGGCCCCAAGCTGATTGTAAGGGAGTTAATCACTTGTTCCCTAATAGCTGGTCACATAAACTTTTTTTTCAATAACAAGCAAAAGCCATATTGTGGAGTACAGCTTTTTCCTAGTTGCATCACATAACAACGCTCCCTGCCTTACTGCTATTGAGCCTCTCTAAATGGCCTTATTAGCAACACTGTTTGATACAATGGACCATCTATAAATAATACTATCTTATACAACGTACAGATATCGCCTCAGCAATCACATGGTTGCAACCCTCTCCGTGACGTCAGGAAGGGAAGTCCCTCTCTTCCATTTCAGTCATGTCCATGGCCTATTGTGATTACTGCTAAATATGAGCATAAAAATAATGGTGCTCGCTAAATGTTGTAAGGGCCACTATCGTGCCAGCCTGACATTCACGAGACCTTAAAAGGGCACCCTCCGGTTTTATTCGGTTCAAATACTCATTAAAACCGAAGCATAAATTGTGATCTTTTCGTAGTTTTTAGTGAATTCAGCCAAAATTGGCCATTTAATTTATCTGTTTAAAACTTTTGAAATAATAACACCCATTTGGGTTAGATTTTGAACAGAGGCTTCTTCTGCAAAGGCATGTTTTTTGTAATGGTGAATGAAAGAGTAAGGGGGCTACCCGTGAAAAGAGACATGTCAACTTAATGATACTGGAGACTTCCATAGAGTCGCACTAAAAAAAAAAGCAAGTTCATGTTTATTAAAATTAAAATTTTTGAGTCCAGAACCCCCTCGCCGTTTTTGTGCCTTGGAGGTTGACATCTCTGGTAAATAACGCACAAGTTAATTTGCTTTTTACAGTTATTTTCAGTTATCCTGTTGTGCTTTTATAATCTCTTTCACAGTGAGCTCACATTTCACATCAACAGCACAGTGTCAAACTATCCACGCAGCCGAACGGCAGAAATATCGTCAGTAAATCATGTTTCACAACGCAAACATGTGTTGCTAATAGCAGCCTTTTCTGCATTAATAAATAGCCTTTCATGCTCTTAATTCAGGGAGCAGGAATACAGTAACCCAGCCACCCGTCCCTTGTGCAAAGTAAAACCGTTACAGCTCCGCAGACCTTTGCAATCTGTATCTATTTTTGGACTCCTGAAGTGGGAAACCGGAGAACATCACGTGACCAAAATTACACTGATCTATTGCTCACGACCTTTACAGTAATCAATGGACAAGGAAAACACGTAGTGAAAACACAAAAGCAGATACCCTTTGTACTATGAAACGCTTACGGAAACATTAGTACAATAAAGATGGGAATTATCTTATTTTAAAGTGCAATGCCACCCAAAATCATCTTCAACACCTCGTAGGAAATAGTGACCAGTTATAAGTGGTACCCCAATTCCCCCCCCCCCCTCCTTCAAAGAAATCTCAAAATCAATTGGTTCATAAACAAACGTAGTTGTCACTGTATCGAAGGGATTAAATGGTTGTTTCCTTGGTATATCCTCACTCAGGGCCGCAGACAGGGGGGGGGGGGGAGAGAGCCAGTACAAGTGTCCCGGGCCCAGTGGCTTTGGGGGACCTGGTGTTGAAAGTTGGGCCAGACCTCTGGCCAGACCCAACTTCTTTGCCCAGCTGCCGATCTTCTCGTTGCAGCCGGGCCCTGGCTCTCCCCAGCTGCAGGCCTCTCTCATTGACAGTCCCACGCCGAGTCTCTCTCTGACATTGATGCACGCTGGAAGCTGGGCCTACCTTCCGGTGCGCACCGGCAGGAGAAAGAGGTTCGGCGTGTGCGCCAGCATAAGAGGCTCGGCGTGGGACAGTGTCAGTGAGCGAGGCCTGCAGCCGGGGTCCGGCGGCCAGAGGTCGGGTCCAACTGTTTCGTCCAGCTGCCAGGTCCAGGCTCTCCCCAGCTGTGGGCCTCCCTCACTGTCCCGCGCAGGGCCTCTCTCTGATGCCGGCGCTCACCGGAAGGAAAGTGAGGTCCACACAGCTGGGGAGAGCTGGAGCGAGCCCCCAGAGGCCTGAGACCATCCCCAAGATACTGTAGGTAAGTCTGTATTTTGTATTTATTTGGGAGTGGGTGCGGGGGTTTGTATGTATTTGGGGGGGTTGTGTGTATTTGTGGGGGTTGTGTGTATTTGTGGGGGATTGTATGTATTTGGGGGGGTTGTATGTATTTGGGGGGGTTGTGTGTATTTGTGGGGGTGTATGTATTTGGGGGTGAGAGGGGGGTTTGTATGCATTTTTTTAATGTATTATGGGGGATTGTATGTATTGGGGGTGTGTGGCAGGACGGCCTGTAGCCGAGGTCAGGGAACAGTCCACACGTGTAGTTTCAGGATAAATGAAAACTTTCAGTGGCTTTATTTCTCCACAGCAACATAACATGCGGGTACACTGTCCCTTTAAACAAAGCAAATCCTGCTCCCCATTGGGAGAAACTGACTAACACAGCAGGCCTATCTAGCAGGCTGGCTGGCTAAACCATAACCAAACCGTAAGAGTCTTTTAAGCAGTCAGAAAAACAAAGGAAAAAGTCTTACTTTGGTTGCAGTAAGTAGTGTGCTGTATCCGTCTGGCTAGCAGCACATATAGCCATGTGCTCTGGTCTGAGAGAGACAGCTACTGCCAGTAACAAGATCCTTTTCTATCTTGTGGCTCTCAGGTGTCAGCTTACATCCTGATTACCTAACTTCCACCTGAGTTAACCCTTATGAATGCTGGAAGAAGCACTCAGACATATGTCTCCCAGGCATAACTGATAGGAGTTGACTTCACTCTGTCACATACCTCCCCTGTTTGTGTGTGGCTAGTGTCCCACATGGCTGAAGACCGACCCTCCACTCCTTCTCTTGACAAAAAAATCAGCATTTCCATGGTCATTTCCAGGTCTATGCTGAATATCAAAAGAGAAGGGTTGGAGGGCCATATACCACCTAGTCAACCTTGAGTTTTTGTCCTTCATGGTGTTTAACCACTTCAAGGGCGCATGGTCAGTGACCAGGGTGAAGTGTACTCCGGCGACATAATGTCTCAAGGCCTCAATTGCCCATTTTACAGCGAGGCACTCCTTCTCAATGACGGAATACCTCCCTTCCCTTGGGAACAGCTTCCGGCTGATGAACAGTATGGGGTGTTCAACACCATCAAATTGCTGGGACAGCACTGCTCCCAGTCCTACCTCTGAGGCATCCGTCTGGATGATGAAGGGCTCTTTAAAATCTGGGCTCCGAATAGCGGGGCCCTCTGACAGGCACTTTTTAAGCCTGTCAAAGGCGTCTTGGCACTCCCAAGACCATTTAACTTGGGTCGGGGCACTCTTTTTTGTCAGATCTGTTAGGGGTGCAGAAATTTCTGAAAAATTGGGGATAAACCGCCTGTAATACCCTGCTAACCCCAAAAGGGCGCAGACCTGTGTCTTTGTCTGTGGGGTGGGGACTTCCTTTATGGCGGCCACCTTGCTAGCTAGTGGCCTTACTATCCCTCCCCCAATGGTATAGCCCAAGTATTTTGTAGTGGATTTACCCAGGGCACATTTTTTGGGATTTGCAGTGAGTCCTGCTTCTCTTAAGGACGTTAGGACTGCCCTTAACCTTTTTATATGAGACTGCCAGTTTCTGCTATAGATGACAATGTCATCCAAGTAGGCCGCGGCATATGCCCTATGGGGTCGTAGTACCTTGTCCATTAACCTTTGGAACGTGGCTGGAGCCCCACGTAACCCAAATGGCATAATGACGAATTGGTATAAACCGAGAGGGGTGGCGAAGGCAGTTTTGCATTTGGATTCTTCCGCTAGAGGTATCTGCCAATATCCTTTCCTGAGATCTAGGGTGGAGATATACTCTGCTTTACCAAGCGAGTCAAGCAATTCATCCACCCTAGGCATTGGGTATGCATCAAATCTGGATACAACATTTACCTTTCGCAGATCCACGCAAAACCTCACCTTCCCATCTGGTTTAGGGACCAACACTATAGGGCTACACCATTCGCTGTGGGACTCCTCGATCACGCCCAATTCCAACATGTCTATTATCTCCCTCTCTACCAGGTCTTTTCGGCCCTCTGGCAATCTATAGGGACAGGACCATACTTTTACGCCAGGTTCTGTCTCAATCCTATGGGACACTAAATCAGTCTGCCCTGGCAGCTCAGAAAAAACATCTGGGAACTGGTCACATAATTCTAGTAGGTCTTTGTTCCGTTGTTAACTGCCCTCCCATGGGAACCTTATGGTCATTGTACATACTACCCTTTGGAAGCTGTGGACCCAAATCCGTCTCTCCTTCCCGAGGGTGGATGAACAGCGATCTCATCGTTTTCCAGGGTTTAAGGAAGGTTCACGTGGTAGATTTGTTTACCCTTCCTGGACCCTGGTTGAGAGATCTCATAGTTCACCTCCCCGGTGCAGCGGAGAACTTGGAAAGGACCCTGTCACTTCGCAAGGAGTTTACTCTCTGATGTCGGTAGTAGTAGCATCACTTGGTCCCCAGGTTGGAAGACCCTCAAGCGAGCATTTTGGTTGTACTGCCTCTCTTGACGTTCTTGAGCAGATTTGAGGTTTTCCTTAGCAAACCGACCTATCATGTCTAGGCGGTTTCTAAGTTCAATGACATACTGAAGGGTATTCTTGGAGGGGGAGGGCTCCTCCTCCCAGGATTCCTTCAGTAGGTCGAGAATACCCCGAGGTTGGCGTCCATATAGGAGCTCAAACGGGGATGATTGGGGAACTTCTCGCACCGCAAACAACAGGAAAGGGAGAAGTTCATCCCAAGCTCGCTTTTCAGTGTCCACAAACTTCCTAAGCATGGTTTTTAAAGTACGGTAAAACCTCTCTACCAATCCATCAGTCTGAGGATGGTAGACTGAGGTCCGGACGGATTTTACCTCCAATAACTTCAGGACATCCTGCATTAACTTTGCCATGAAATTTGTTCCCTGGTCAGTTAACATTACTTGGGGAAGTCCTACCCTAGAGAACAGTTCTAACAGCCTGTGAGCAACCTGTTTAGCAGTGGCTGATCTCAGAGGGAAGGCCTCAGGATATCTGGTGGCATAATCTACAACAACGAGTATAAATTTATGTCCCTTCGCAGAGGGTTCTAAAGGTCTGACCAGATCTACCCCAATTCTCTCGAATGGGACGGCTACCAAGGGCAGAGGGACCAAGGGAGCCGGCTTCTGTCCTTTTTGGCTAGTTAACTGGCATTCAGGACATGTCTCACATAGTTTCATGATGTCACCATGTACGCCTGGCCAGTAAAACCGGGACGAGATGCGGTCCGTGGTCTTATCTCTGCCCAAATGACCACCCCATGGGAGAGTATGGGCTAGGGTGAACACTGTTTTAATCAACCCTTTAGGGACTAACATCTGTCGAATGACCTCCCCTGTTTGTGTAACCTTATTCACACGATATAGGATGTCATTCAACAGTTCAAAATGTGGAAACACTTTTATACCCTGTTCATCCATTATCTTGTTGTTGACCTGTACCACCTTCTCATATTGTCTAGCCAGAGCTGGGTCCTCCCTCTGCCTCTGACGGAAGTCAGGAAGATCCAGGTCTGGCAAAATTCCCGTATCTATCTGTTCCCCACCCTGGTCATCCCCGGCCATGACCTGCAGTCCTTTGGGCTGACTAATTTTACCAAGAGTCCCAGCTTTTCTTAACCAGTCCTGTTTTTCCGCACATCTCTGTTTACGTGTTTTTGGGACGTGGTGTCTACGGGGGAAAATCTCTAGGGAAACCAGAGAAGTAGGGCACCAGAGAAGTAGGCTCCGTAGGAGTAGGGGCCAAGAATGTTTCGAAGTAGGGCCAGTCTCGGCCAAGTAGAACAGGAGCAGGTAGCCAGGGAGAAACTCCCACTAGTAGGCTAGCCTCTTGATCCTTGATACGCAGTACAACGTTCGCCGTCGGGTATCTCTTTGTATCCCCATGGATACATTCGATATTCCAAGGAGAGTCATAAGATAGTCTGTTGCTTGGAATTAGGCCCTCTAGGATTAGGGTTTTTCCAGATCCCGAATCCAAGATGGCTTTTACTTTTTTTCCCTCCAGAGATGCTGGGACTAACCACGGATTGTGGTCCCCTCGGAGACAAGCTGTAGCAGTGGTTCTGCCATATGAACAGTCCATCTCATCATCTCCTGAGTCCGCAAACTCGGTCGTCAGCGGAAGCTCTCGACGGGGCTCGGTGTTTGGACCTCTCCGCTGTTGGATGGGATCCTCCCTTCTGGTTGGTGGGGTTATCCTCTCCACCAGATGGGTGACAGGAGTCCAGGTTCTCGGGGAATACTGTGGGTGGCGGCCTCCCTTGAGTGATCCAATGGCCTCAGACCCGGGACGGGCGTCTCTGCGGGAGTTTGTACCAGGAACCCTCCGAGATGGGAAAGGGTCTTCCGATCGGGTTGACTGGATCTCCCGAGCTGGCAGGTTGTAGACCCCTCGATTGCCTGCTCTCCTGCCTCTAGCATCACCGGAAGCAACTGGTGTTTGCACAGACCGTTCCCAGCTATCCTGTTGGGTGTCGTCACCAAGGAAGTTTTCCACCAAGCGGACCGCTGAATCCAGGGAAAATGCAGCATGTCTTTTTACCCAGGAGCGGGAGGAGGGGGGCAGTATCTGTATGAACTGCTCGAGCACAAACTGTTCAAGGATCTCTGCCTGGGTATGCTTCTCCGGTTGTATCCACCTGGTACATAAGTCTACCAAGCGGTGGGCTACGACCTGGGGTCTGTCTCAGTTTGTATATTTGACTGTCCGGAACTGCTGACGGTAGGTCTCTGGAGTAAGGCCTAGGCGATCCAGAATAGCAGCCTTTAGTTGCTGATAGTCCATGGCCTCGTCTGCTGGAAGAGCCTAGTAGGCTGCCTGAGCTTCTCCTATGAGGATTGGAGCCAGAGTCGTTACCCAGCGATCAACTGTCCAGCCATGGGCCGTGGCTACCCTTTCAAAAGTGAGGAGAAATGCCTCTGGGTCTTCGGTTAGCTTCATTTTATGCAGCATCACCGGTGGGTTATTTGGAATCTCTGGTCTGCCTGGGGCTCGGCCTTGGACAAGCAGTTGGAGTAGCTTTTCCTCTCGCCGGGCCTGTTGCTCATCTTGCTGGGCTTGTCGCTCTGCTTGTTTCTCTGCTAGCTGGAGCTGTTGCTCAAGGAACTGAGGAAAAAATTTCTCCATTTTTTTTGTGTGGCCCTTCAGATACAGGGGCCATCCGACATCCCACTTCTGACACCACCTGTGGCAGGACGGCCTGTAGCCGAGGTCAGGGAACAGTCCACACGTGTAGTTTCAGGATAAATGAAAACTTTCAGTGGCTTTATTTCTCCACAGCAACATAACATGCGGGTACACTGTCCCTTTAAACAAAGCAAATCCTGCTCCCCATTGGGAGAAACTGACTAACACAGCAGGCCTATTTAGCAGGGTTTATATGTATTTGGGGTTTGTATGTATTTGGGGTGTGTTTTTTATGTATTAGGGGGTTTGTATATATTTGGTGGGTCGGTGGAGGGGTTTTATGTATTTGGAGGTGAGTGGGGGGCGTTGTATGTATTTGGGGGTGAGTGGGGGGGGGGGTTGTATGTATTTGGGGTGTTTTTTTAATGTATTTGGGGGGTTTGTATGTATTTGTGGTGTGGGATTTTTTTGTATGTATTTGGGGGTGAGGGGTTGCATGTATTTTTGGGGGGAGGTCATTATTATGTGGGGGATTGTGTTTGGCCAGGGGGCGGGGAGGGAATGAGTGTGAGCAGGGGGGTTTGAGGGAGTGGGATTGAGTGAAAGTGGGGTAATTGATGGAGGAGGGAGTGGGGTGAGTGAGGAAGAGAGGGGGGTAAGAGTGAGACGGGGTAGAGAGAAATACCTGGGAAGAGGGGAAGGGGAAAGGAGGGGCGCTCGCAAGGTGTGAAATGGGCTCGCAAGACAATCGACAGGGGGTGGGGGAGGGGAGTACCTGGTCGTAACTCTAGTCCTGGCGCCCGGGAAATATGTTGGTGGCCCTGTCATCACTGGTTATTAATGTTGGGTTCCTATGGAAGGCATGGACATCATGGACAGGCAATGGAAGCATCAGCTGATTTGACTGACAATGCTGTTCTATCTCAGGGTTATGTATTGACATAAAAAGTTTTTTTTTTTTTAATATTGATCATCAAGTTGGTAAAAAGCACCTACACCCTTAATAGTTTCTTGTCCATTTCTCAAGAGCCACCAACAGGGCTTCAGCACAGGTGGTTCAATCAGTGGCTGTCATTTTGACTGAACCACTGATTAAGCCACATGTACCGAAGCAAGGATATCCTTAAAACCTGACCTGTTTGTGGCCCCTGGGGACTGGAGTTTCATCAGGCAGATTGTTACAAAATAAGCTGAAATGGCATGTCATATTTATACAAGGCTCCCATCCTAGTAAAACTGGATTTACATGTAGCCCTGTTTCCCCTTAAACAAGATGGCTACTGGTGCTGCCCTTTGACCTGTAGGCTCGCAGGGGCCTAGGCCTCCGCCACGAGGAGCCTGGGGCGATATACTTATAACGTTGGTGCAGCACCTCCACCTGAGAGGGATCCCAACGTAGTGGGAGGCGCCCCTCACAGGACCCAAACAATAAACACACCCGCAATAAAATAGAAAAAGCCTTTACTGGCACACAGACCTTATACTCTAATATCTTATAACTCTATCAAACTAAAAGGTACAACTACCCATACACCTCACAGGGCTGTATCCCACCACGTGTAACCCACACCGTGTCCTGAGAATCCCAGTCCCTCAATGTCCACACCCAACCCAGTGTGTGACCATGCGGCCCACTAATTGAATGTGAATGTGCACCCGGACACGCCGACAAGGATCAGAAGGGATCTGCGATCCAGCGATGTCCTCCACTGTGCGTTCTCCTCCGCGTGGGATGGTATCCAGTCGGATGGTCCCACCTTGAAGACAGTCTCTGCCTCAGTTCAGTTGTCTGGTCCCAGACCAGTGTCAGAATCACGCAGAGTAGCACTGTGTCCCTGACTTATAATAGCTATGGGGCAAGGTTCCTATCTAAGGTCCTGTCCCTGTAGCTGCCACAAACTGATACTGGGAGTCAGCACCTAGCTGGGGCCCAGGGGAAATCTGGCCTAGTGCAGAGGGTCACAGACCCCTGCACACACCTCTTACCCCTATCTCACTCCAGCTCCGACTGACTCCTCCTCTTCCAGCCCGTGAAGATCTATCTCCTGCCTCAGAAAACTAGCGGCGCTACTGGTTCCCTGGCATCACATGGTCCTGCCGCCCCTAAGCACTATGGGGCTTGTAGTCCCCGTGGAACCTGTCTATGGGCCGCCGCGTGCGAGCTGTACACTGCGCATGCGCAACCCTCATACTGGCCACCGCGACTCCTGATGCTCTTCGCGCCTGCGCAACCTGGCCAAAGATGGCGGAGCCCTGCAGAGAGGGCCGCCGGAGCTTATGGCTAACCTGTCTCCACCCACACTAACCCCTGCAGGCTTGAAGGTAAGAGGAGAGAGGCACAACAACGGGGAACCGAAAGGGGACCTGGCTACATCCAGATGGAAATTAGTATGGTACAAAAAGTGACATAGCAATGCAAAAAATGGAAATGTATTTGGCACTATAATCCTTTTATTATTATTATTATCAGCAGCGGATTTGAAGATCCACCGCCCCATGGCACTTACCTGTTGCGGCCGCCTCCTTGCTACCGACCTCTATCTCCTTCCAGAATCGCAGCATCAAATGATGCCGTGGACAACGCCGTGACGTCTCGCAGCGGCACGTTGCTGTGGTAACGCGACGTCTTGCCGTCACGACATCACATTGCCATGGCAACGAGACGCGATGCCATGTGACGTCCACGGCATCATTTGACGCTGCAATGCGGAAGCAGGAGGATGGCAGCATGGAGGGGGCCGCCAAATGTAAGTCAGGCCCAATAGGCTCGAGAGGGGGACAGTTTTGCCGCGCCCCAAATTTTGCCGCCTATCAGCCTAATGGGAAATTCACCACTGATTTATTAATATTTTACTTGTCTTGATGCCTCTAGGTATTTAAGTTTATTTACAAGCTTGTGTGTTTACTAGTCTCTAACACCTGGGAATTGGAAGAGCTAAAGTGTGACGGGAGCTTTGCGACAGGCTATTAATAATACACACCAAATATATAATATAATATATATATATAACTGGGTTGAACTGGGACGAGACTTAGATATGATAAAATATAATTTATTCCTTGATAAAGGTGAAAACACAAAATATACAAATAACAGGCAAAATATGGACACTTACTTAAAGATGGAAATGATGAAACAGTCACATCTGGACTGGCAGTTCATACAGCAATCTTCATCATCCAAAGACATGAAAAGCCATGAAAAGACCTTGCATGCAGACATTGCATAGCACTTCTCTCAGCAATCAAGATGGTATAGAAGAACACAGGATAAAGGGTGGACAACCATTTATAAACCTTTTGTAACCCTATCCTTAACATTAAGTACAGGTGATTGGTTTTCAATTACCTGTAGCCACTCACTAACATGGGAACACATTTTGATACATGCCCCCCAGCTAGTTGGCACATGCTCAGTTGGACTCTGGGGTCTCATTTCTGCAGCCCCAAATTTGCATCAGGAATGCCAGCCAGTCTACTAAATGGAATTTCTGGCAGGATACCCTTTGTTGTAAGGTGTGAAATGGGACACTTATAGCCTGCTCTGGTTTGAGTCATCTCCGCCATCCTGTAAACAGTGTAGGTGATAAACTCCTTTGAACAGCACTTAAATTCTAGACATTGGGACGCTTTCCCTGAACATCTGCTGCCTTATGGCCAAGGGAATTTCCTCTGGTTTCTGTCCATACCATGGGACACAGTATTAAAGCTAAAACACAAACGTATTAAAATATCCGGTTCCGTTGGGTCCAGCAGGTCCAAACTTCCCAGTTCTCAATGCCGGAACTGGGACACCCTACGGTCCAATTTGCGACTGACTACGACCCTCAGAACCGGAGTTACAGAAATACACCTTAAACCGTTTCCTATTTTAAAACAAAAATTCCGCTGTAAATTAAATCAAAGTTTTTCACTAAATCCCCATTGAAAACAACGGGCTTCGCCGCCATAGACTTTCAATGGCAAACCGCCGCCGCTGGCGGCTATGGGAATCTGCCGCCATAGACTTTCAACGGGGCCACGCCGCCGTTGAAGTCAATGGGGTTTTTCCGCCATAGCCGGTCAATGGAGATTGGCCGCCATTGAAGTCTATGGGAAAAGTCCCAAACTTTCAAGGGGGTCCATACTCCATCGGGTTGGTCCAAGAGGGTCAAGGATGGTTCTGCAGCGATGCCGGAGCAGTGACTACAGGTACCCCAAACCCTGGCCCTCTGGACCCTCCGGAACCGGAGATATGGATTCTTACTTTCAGCTTTTCACACTTAGACGTTTTCTTGAGTTGTTTCTGCCGCCGCCATTGGAGCCTATGGCGCGACCCGCTCTTCTCGGTTCGACCCTTATCGGGGGTCCAGGATTCGGGGACCCGGTTGTGGTCGAGTGGGGGGAGGCCTAGGAACTAGGGGCAAAAAGAATTTTATTTCTAGGTGCTGTAGAACTGTTAATTCCCATGCCACTTAACGTTGATCTTGACTGCTAAGTGATCAAAGCTCTCTTTTAGAAATTGTATCCGCTTTGTGGTTTTGCAGTTTGGACGACAGCCAACTCGTTCCTGGAAAGGGCCGTCGAGGAACCTCCATTGAAGTCAATGGCCGCCGCTCCTCCTCTCGGACGCCACCTGCTGGTCTTCACAGGAAACAGGACCAAAAGAGCAAGATTCGCCATTAGAATGCATTGAGCCCTAATGGCGGCCTATGGTGCCTGAAAAGGCGGGAAAGTTACACAAAGGGCTATAATCATTAAAGAATTATTAACCCTTGTACTCCCGGATGGATCCTAGTGTGTGTGATGCAAACACTGATTAAACCAGATATTACAATAAAGCATGGGAACAGGGGAATACACATTTTCATGTCATAACAAGGTTAAATCACATTTCTGGACCTCAGCCCAGTTAACCCCTTGTCACCCTGGTGATATCAGGGGATGGCCAAATGGGATGCAACCCCTTTAATACCGGGCCACCCCCTTTCGATCGTCACATAAAGTATGGAATTTCTTCTTAGAGCTGTGACGGTGCTCATCTCAAATCAGGAGGCGGACCCACAGGGCTGAGGTAGGGATGTAAATAAATCGACCAGAGCCCTGGGACAGAGTCCTGTAAGAGTATTCGTAGTCGGGATGGAATCAGGGGTCAGGGCTGACAGCAATGGTGCGGAGTCCAGGGGACAGGCAAAAGGTCAGGGCAGGCGGCAGTGGTGCAAAGTTCAGGCAACAGGCAAAGGGTCAGGGTAGGCGGAAGGCAGCGAAGTCGGGGTCATGGTCCGGGGTCAGCAAAAAGGAATCCAAACAGGTAATGGAAAGGGCAACAGCAAAGACCGACAAGAGCTGAAGAAACACAGAACTTTGCTCGGCGACTCCCACCTGGAAGTGCAGCCATATATAGCAGGCTGCCAGTAACCAAAATGGCCAAATTGAATAGAAAGGGCAGGCAGCCTGGAAATCACGAATTGACAGCAAAACCCATCACGGATCGAGCAGAATCCTTACAAGAGCATAGCATCAGCGGAGAGACGGAGACATGTTGTATGCAAATAAAGGAATCTTGCAAAATTAGGTATTCAAATACTATTCTATAAACTCTGAAATTGCATTTCAAAGAGGACAGAAAGTTCACTATAATCTCCCTCTCATTTTACATCTAATTTGCAGTTTCCGCATCAAGGGTCATATTTACAAAGAAGTGCTACTCTATAAAGCACCTCTCTTGCTGGAAGACACCTACGGCCTCTTTCAAATGAATAGGCCATAGTTACTAAGCAGTGTATTCACACGACACCAATCATGTTGGAAGACACTTTACAGCTGATTCACTGGAATGGGCAGTAACGAGCGATATTTGCTGGTAGGTGTTTTATTGAGTAGCACTGCTTCGTTATATATAACCCCCGTCTTGTGCAAAATGCAGATGTTATTTTGTAGCGACTTTTCTGCATAGATCATTTGAATTGGACAATACTAGTAGTTTAATTAAGAGGCCCATTAACTGCAGGAAAGAGCTGCTTAACGAGTATTTTTAAGGCCTTTGGGTACCACCAATCAAATTTCCATCCAGTATGGATAGTCCAGGGGCCATAGTTTGAGATCCACTGTCTTAGAAAACCAAAAAGAGGGTGATTACTTATAGGATTAAGAGGAGTGAATCTTGGTGTGACCTTGCAAAGGTATCTCAACCAACTCTACCCTTTCCTCCAGTAACCACTCCTCATTATCCATTTTTAATGAGGGCAAGGCAAAAGTCATGCAAATAATTTTGCCATGCTGGATTTTGAGAGTGACTCTCTTAATTAGAGAGATGGCGATTCTTCCCCAAACACTCCTTTATACAACATATAGAGAGATATCCCTGAACAAACCTGGGAAATCTGCAAATTTGGATATTCAAAGTATAGTCAAATGCTTGAAAGTTGCATATTTCCCAGGTAATTCTTGTGTGTTCAGAGGTATCTCTCCACATCTCTATGGCCCCGGTGTCGGTGCTGCACGCGCGCCTGCCAGGCTAGCGGCGCGTGTAGCTGTGATCCCTGGTCTGCGGAAAGCTGCAGGGGGAAAGACGGAGGGTGTGGAGGGGGTGCGGCCATGCCGTCACCTGGTAGGTTCGCCCTCATTGGCTGAACCACCGGGGGGCATGGCCACCGCGCTCGTCACCAGTACTGCAGACAATTTGACTGTCGTCAGGAAAAACTGGTTGTGCAACGCGGCTGCCAAGGCAGTTAGTGGGCCCGGCACCATTGAGGGGGCGGTTCTTGTCCCTACAGCGCACGCCATAGCAGGCACAAGGGACCTGGCCTAACTCTTCCATCCCCTTTCCCTCTCTCCTCTCCATCAATAGCTCAGTTTCAGAGTCTGGATGGGAGTTAGCATCATTAAACTAATTTAAGAAACTTGGCGAATCACTTGCGAATTGTGACTAAGTTGAGAGGCACTGGTGAAATAACAAATTGATGGTGGAAATGTGCGATTTCTGAGAAACATTTTAGCCCTTAACAGTTCTGCAAACTGGTTTGCCAGGAATTTAATTTGGTGAAAAAAAAACTGTTTAAAAGTTTTCAAATGCATTTTGGAAACGTTCGCACATCTCTACTCCTGCTATCATTTTAGAGCCAAGTCTAATAGTTTGGTGCAATCAACGCCAACATCCGCCTACAGTGCTAAACTCTGTGTCAGTCAACATTAAACTATCCCGCACTCATCTTCCTCTGGATTCACAAAGCTGTTAAATCACTTAACATAGCATTAACCTAACTTAACATCACGTTAATACTAATGGTGTATCCAGTGCCGGACTTACATTTCTGCCGCCTGTAGGCGGCCTCTGCCCTTGCGTATAGGCGTCATGGCAACGCGGCGTCATCCGATGTTGCGGCGTCTTTTGACGTCAGTTCACCATGACGACGCGACTCTACAGGAGGGGGCCGCTCGGGAAAAGGTAAGGCTTTTTCTCACACTTTTTCCCCCTAAAAATGCCGCCCACCCAAAAATTGCCGCTCTAGGCTACCCAGCCAAATGGGGAATCCGCCACTGGGTGTACCTTCAATGGACAATAACACACAGTAACACGAGGTCATGTTTCCTCCTGTAAAGAGCATTGAGTTAACGATAATGCCCGTTGGTGATGACATGCAAATGGTATCCACATTAGGTTTTCCCATAACATTCCTAACATTAACAGTCCGTTAAGGTTAACGTGGGGACTTAATGGCCCATTAGTTATGTCATACCAAACCTTGGCGGTACTCATATCCAGACCCTGAAAGTGTAGCACCACAGTTAGGTACTGTAGAATATTACTAAGACAGCGTTAATTACTGGTGTTATTTCCCATCTCCTTCCCTCTCTTTTTCAACACGAATAAAAAAAACTTTCAAAAAAACTATTTCAGGGTCTGGATTAGAGTAACACTATGATATACTTCATTTCACGTTATTGGCAGATAACAAAACGTTATGCTACATTACTGTGATGTTTGGCCAATTTTGTAAGGCAGGGGTGCTCAACTCCAGTCCTCAAGCCCCCCACCCCTAACAGGTAAGGTTTTCTGAATATCCCTGCTTCAGCACACCTGGCTCAATCAGTCCCTGCTTCAGTACAGCTGGCTTAATCAGAGGGTCGCTTAAAGAACAAGCCTCTGATTGAGCCACCTGTGCTGAAGTTGGACTGATTGAGCCACCTGTGCTGAAGCAGGAATATCCCGAAAACCTGGCCTGTTAGGGGGCTGGAGTTGAGCTCCCTTATTGTAAGGCAATGTTTATACTGTAAATAACACCTAAATAATAACATAAAACAGCTTGGCCTCGATTTCCATTTCACATGAGAATGAATGTACTTTATTACTGCTGAGACCCACTTTTTCTTTTCCCTCTCCTGTGCTCTTGCTATCTGAGATCCCCCTTACTCCTTTTACTATTAATAAACTGCAGGATGCCACTGCAAGCAACATCCAAGAGTCAAATATACTGCACTTTGCACCAGCACTTCGTCCTGTGCAGACACTTCCCGATACACTTGTCCTGCTCACCGCTGCTTCTCTCTTCCTACCAAGACACAAAGGGACAAAACAAAATCAGAACAAGCCCACAAGACAAGAACGTGCAGGTTTATCAGAATAATAATACAGAAGGAAGTCTCTTGCAGCTGATTCTAAAGTTGACCACCTAGCTCCTGCACTAAGGTAAGCACGTTGATAGCATGACAGCTTCAAGTGGGTGGGTAACAGTGGAATTAAAAACAACAAGGTTTTGTGAATCAAAAATAAATAAAAATAAACACAATTATTTATAAGAGCTGAAATGCTCAGGCTGAAATTGAAGCTCTGTGCAGTGAAATACTGCTGAGGCTGCAAAGTGATCTTCTTGGGTATGAGATGAATATAGACTGCAGTCAAATATTCCTACGGTAATGTGAGCTCCCCTCGGAGTGTTTTACTAGGCTGGCTCTGTGCTTTATACCTGCTTGGACCTTTAAATGCCCTGTTGAAGTCCACTCTTGTAATTCTTCTGTTTTATCTATAGTCAGGAATAAAACATACCATATATTTACAAATCATATAGTACCAATTTGTCAGAGGATTAAACTGGAAACTCCATTTATTTCGTAAAGCACAAACTGGATGTTTAAGCGGTGATCACTTGGTGGCTCTTGAAAGCAAATATTTGAGTAAAGTAACAGGGTAAAGATAATAACTTTTATTTAGTGGCTAACTGATGTTATAAGTGAATAGTACGTTTTCAGGACCACCAAGGCTCTGTCCCTTCAGGCAAGTGTTATCACAATGAGAGAAGTGTAGGAGGGTGTGATTTATCTTGATAAGGATGGCACCCTCTGGGTGATCAGAATGAAGTGATGGAACGGGAAGTCTCACAGTGCTCTAGACTTATTAACTAGAGTGTATATAAAGTTATGGCCATCTTATTTCAGCACAAAAGGCTCAGTTTGTCCATTTTATTTGATCTGTATCTTGCTTATAGGTACTATAAAAGTGGGTTATCATTCATGAGTTGGTGCTCATACCATGACAATCCGGATAACCTAACTCCTGAGATTCATATAAATAATAATGTAACAGCTGATGCAGTTAGGGTCTTTATATGGTGTTGGCTATACAGAACACATTCAGGTAGTGTCACATTTCTGGCTTCCTTTGGGGCCTTGGCAACCTCAAGGAGTTTAAATATTGGTCATTTGCCTCTGACATTTCCTTCTGTTCGTCCACAGAGTTACAAACAGAGCCAGAGTAGGTTGGCGTATATGCATTATTTTAAAAGAAAGTCTTTCTTTCTCTTTAATTCCTGTTGTAAAGAATACTGAATGTTTGCAGCATAATTGGACCCAAATGTGTCCCATTCTTGCAGCCCAGACCTGCTTCTGCACGCAGGCTAGAGCTGTATTTTTAACCATAATAATCCTGTGTGATGGCAATTTAACTCCTGTGAAGGTCTATATACAAATTATTGAAGACCCCGTGGCAAAGAACAACAGTTTTGATATGTTTACTTCAATTTTAGATTAGTGCCAAAATAAATTCAGTTATTTTTTTTCTTCCTTTTAATTTATCATCTCAGTCTAATTCGAGTGCATGAGTTATATTTTACAGTTAAAACTCTATCATTAAAATTTTCTTGGAACACTTTATGATTCATTTCACATTAGTGATTGACATCTTAGTATGTGCTCTAATATGTATCCATAATTAATGAGCCAATAACACATTTAAAGCCAGTAAGTCAAGACCATCTGAGCACTCTGGTGACATTTTAAACCACTCATGTGTCAGGCGTGACGTTTACACTGTACACCCTCGATTAAAAATACTCTCTGGGTCTGTACTATTTGTACTGCCTGAGCTAATGGGCATATGAGACCCATACAAGGTTTTTCACTGTGTCAAATTTCAAAGATTTTTTACGTGCAAACATCCAATGCATTTTCTACGTGACAAAATGTGCAAGGTTAATTTACAGTACATTATGGGTTTATCGATGTGCTTTGCACTCGTTTCTCCTGTTTGTGTCTGTAAATATTTGAGGGAGGGGCGGGGTGGGCAATTTGGGTCTTCAAGGGCTGCCAACAGATCAGGTTTTCAAGATACCCTTGCTTCAGCACAGGTGGCTCAATCAGTGGCTCCGACTGAGCCACTGATTGTGCCACCTGTGCCGAAGCAGGGATATTCTGAAAACTTGACCTGTTGGTGGCCCTTGAGGACCTAAATTGCCCACCCCCTGGATTATATGGAGTAGTAGTAGAAGTTTGGGAAAGAGTTATCTAATGCACACATGAGGGCGTTGTGCATCAATTCTTCTTTCTTAAAATCATTTCCTTCACTTTTAATGGGATCTGTTTGCTACAGTCTCCCAGCCGGAATACCGGGGCACAGACAGTACAAACAAACTGCACGTACTGGACAAAGAAAAATAATCCCATTGAAAGTAATTGGATCTTTTTCTTTGTTAAATCTGCAATTATTGTGAGGACTTTACTAAATATTTTCTAATGTGTCAATTAAACCTCGGGTCAGCTCTCATGTTAACCTAATCTGTCTAGTGTCTTTATCACTAGAGCTAATGGGCTAAACTTGGGGGGAATAAAAGCAGAATGCTAAGAATGTTAAACTTTACTGTGAAAGTGCTAAATATTAGTAATATTACAGAGCATGTTGAATGGTTGGTGCATTTATTTGCAACTCCCACTGACTTTTAAAGCCGCAATCTTAGCTAGTCATTTTGTTACAGTATTTGTACAGTACTGTTTTCAGTTCTGGGGATCCCACCTCCCACCCAGTTCACCAGATACTTACAGTTTGCATGTCCGTCTTTTCCCACTTCCCGGGGAAACAAAATGGATGCCAAAGTGCGGGCCAATAGAAACCCCCAACAGATGATGTGGCAACTTTCCATTGGAAGACCGTGAGCGCCATCTTTAAAAAACAAGGAAGTGCACAGGTACAGAAAACTGTATGTATCTCAGGAACTAAGAAAATAGACCAGTTCAGCCCGGGTCATATATTCTGTAGAAAAATAAATTCCTAAATTTGGCAGAATTTTTGCATTAATTGGAGGTAATTCAGTTTTAAAAATAGTCATTTCAGTAGCATTGAAACAATTGGGTAATTTAGCAATGTGTCCTGTGAAATTGGGGGAAAACTGGTCAAATAAACTGCACCAGTAGATACTGTTTGCAATATATACAGTATGCTTTTTTTGTGAAATCAATGTCAAAGTTCGGCTATGGCCACGGGGTCAAAGGACGCTGATGGGCAGGGACGCATGAGCAATGGGACCTCGTTTTTCCAATACAATTTGAAATAGAAATACCACAAAGGACAACATTTTGAAGAAACACCCTACAAAACATTTTCACCAAATTAGAATATTTCCACAAAACAGGAACAGTTTAAACATCTCTGCCACAAATTGATCGAGGATAAAAAAAAATCTAATTTATTTCAATGGGATTCATTTTCTTGGTACATTTGGTGCTATTGTTGTCCTCAGTTTTGCCGCTGGGAGGCTTTGATAAATAACCCCAAAGCTGATACAAGAACTCAAGACTTCCTGTCCCATGATGATTTATCCCATACGTTTGAGTTATTCTATAGAGACTGCTATCTAGGCCTGACAGTGACATCTATTTAAACCATTCATACTAAAGAAAGAGGTTAAGTTGCATAAAATACAATTATCCAGAAAAGTGTATTGTCTAAAACGGGCTGCCCAAGCTTAGTCGTCATCTAACACAACACATTGCTGGCCTATCCTACCTCTTCTAATACAACACATTGCTGGCCTATCCTATTGTACCTCTTCTAACGCAATTGTAACCTTGCCTGTAATTGTTACACACACCAATAATCATATATTATCTCTAACTGGTAATACATTCAATTTACAGACATTTCGTGGACTCTGTTCATTTAATGCAACCATGTACTAACATAACTCTGTGCCCAGGACATACTTGAATACGAGAGGTAACTCTCAAGGTATTACTTCCTGGTAAAACACTTTTATAAATAAAATAAATAGTCCTCACCTATTCTATTTTCTGTATCCCATTTGAAAACTTGCCAATAAAAATTTTTAAGTTAAAAAAAAAAAAATAATAGTCCTCAAGAGCCACCACCAGACCAGGTTTTCATAGCAATTACAAATGTGCAAATGTCTTGAAATGTCCATTGCACATTTTGTGGGCTAATTTCTCTTAATTTTCATAAAAACTTCGCAGAAGTTAAAGTACTCATTTTTTTGGGGTCAGAAATTTGTGAAAAATGACAGTAGATTGACTTGTAATGAATGGGGATTTTTTGGGGGCTAACATTGAAGAAGAAAAAATGGCAAATTGCGCCTGGATTGCAAACGTCAGGGAAAATATTGCACATCTCTAGTAGCAAGTAATACAAACCGAAGCATGTTGCTTTAGTGATAATAAGAGCTCAAAGTCAATTAGTTCATTGATGAAATCTTGGAAACCTGACCCGTTGACCATCAGCCCTTTGGCAACTGAACTACATACAGAGGTACCCAACTCCATTCCTCAAGGACCACTAACAGTGCAGGTTTAAAGTACACCCCTGCTTGAGTACAGGTGATTCTATCAAAATGATTCACCACCTGTGCTAATGAGAGGATAGCCTTAAATCCTGCACTGTTAGTGGTCATTGAGCACTGGAGTTGGTAACCTGAGATTCTACAAGATTAGATGCACTATTGTAAACATTAAAGTACTGGAATTGGTCAAATTTGTAGGTACCGAGTGAAATAAAATGATATTTCCTTGTATAAATCAAGTAAGACTCAGTTGAAGTCTACGAGATCAGTGGTGTTAAAAATGTGCGAGATAGTCTTGCAACTGCTGACATTCAAACGAGACTAGTAGGTCTTTACAGATCTGCAGATGAGGTAGTGGCCTGTAGTGTGTGAGAAGTAACCTAGTTCAAGCATCACACAACCTTTTGTCCAATGCTAGAGATAGCCTACATCTAATTCGTGGTTTTCAACCTTTGTTTGGTTAAGGAACCCTATAATTATATTGTTGAACTTCTGCAGAACCCCAACCCTCTCTAATAGCGTGTCTGAGATCAGATGCATTGTACATTCTTCTGTATTTGGTAACATTTCCAAATGGCTTGAAAATTACAGGGAACACTTTAGGGCTGCCCGGGGAACCGAAGAGTTCTTAGGAACCCCTGTTGAAAAACACTGTTGTAATTTCTGGTATCATGCACAATTAAAGAATCTATGCCAGATCAAGGCAGTGAGGAAACATTATCTGCTATTAATTATTGGATAGAAGGTGTTTATGTGCAATAGATGGAGTCAAATTCAAACAAGGCACCTAAAAGGTTCTACATAATAACAACTGAGCATTTTTTCTGTAATCCTGTATCACAATATTCAAAGATTTCTGGTCTCTGGGATCATTATGGCTATTATAATTTAACATTCATAACCTGCATGGGCACCAATGGAAACCTAAAATATCCACCATACGGAGCTCAAAGCTTCTTTGTAAGACAGTATGCATATTCTTTGTTATTTAACCAGTCAGTCCTTAAAACTTGGAATTGTGTTTTCCTTTAATACTTTCTGAAAGATAATTAAGATGATCTGCCACGTGACACGGTTCAAACGTTTAAGTACCTTAGCATCTAATGTTTGCGTTACTGTGCTATAACAATTTAACTGTAAATATGGAGAACTATGGATCAGTTAAGAGTTATGGCATCATTTAGCTGTGAGGTCTTTGTATTTGCTCTTGTTTTTTTTAGTGCATAGTCATGAAGTCACAATAGTCTACAAATCTCATGAAGTCATGTACAGTGAAACTACGACCTCCTTTTGAATGACGTCATTTGCCAATATTCAATTCCTCAAATCAGAATATACTTTTATGTTAACTAGTGCTAATTGTAGAGCTACTGTACATTCCTAAATAACATGGAAAACATAAGACAATTAGTGACTTGTTTAGTCATAGGGCTCCTCAACATTAAATATGTTGTTAATTATAGCTCCCTTTTCTATATTCACACACTTTATTATGATCATTTTTCATATTTGGCCTTTTAATTACTTTCAAAACTGTATAATGGTTTCTCTACTGACTTAGAAATTATACTTAGTATACAGATGTATATACAGCTAGTCATCCATCTGGAAAAACAGTGATGCGATTTTGATTTCTTCTTAATGAACTAATGAATTATTTTGGGACACTGTTCTTGGATTTGACTCTGTATGTGCTGAGTTTTTAGGACGAGTCCTAGAACGATTACAAAAATCTCAAAATAACTAACTCTTAGTCATTTAGTTACCAGTACTCTTGCTGTGAAAGCCAAATTAAAGGAGCAGTTCTCCCTACTGGGTTTTTTTTCATTCCCCCCCCCCCCCCATTTTGTTTTACTGGATGGGTTGCAGAGGGTCCAATGGATCTAAACGCAGTTATTTTTAGCTCTGAGAAGCCCCGGTTCCCAAGATACTTAGTGGTGCTGAAAATAGCGTGGTTCTACTCACTAGGGCCCCTTGGTTCCAATACTGTAAAAAAAAAAAAATAGGAGTTAGTTAGAATGGGATTGCTATTTTAATGTTGAAACAGATTTTAAAAAGAGCAATCCATGGCGTTTTTCTTTCTTCCATTTTTAAATATAGGATTTAAGGGGGGGGGGGGAAGGGGTCCCGGAGCTGAACACCATTAATTTCAGGTCCAGGTACCCCCTGCTTCCTGCTCTGCAGTTTAAAGCTCCCGCATCACATGGGCCAATAGGAAGTCGCATCGGAAGATGTCACAGCTTTCTATTGGCCTACAGGGCCTGGGAGCGCTGAAAATCGGCCATAATGTGAACCCTGGGGTGGCTACTGACACATACTAGAGGTAAGTACCTCCGGAAGCAAGGGGTCCCCACAGCTGAAAATAATGGGGTCCAGCTCCGGAGACGCCCTGCTTCAATCCTGTATAAGGAAAATGAATTGGAAAAAATGGCTTGGATTGCCTTTAAATTGTAGCCACACATTTTCAAGATTAAGATAATTTTTTTTGTAGTTACTTACAATTTTTATCTACATAAAAAAATCATATGCTGAAGAGTAAGGTTAAGGTATTAGCCTCACCTGTGTTTGGCTAGTGTCATCTCCACATGATCTTGCACCTGTGTGTGACTCTGGCACAGAAAATGAGCCCATTGGATCAGGGACGAGACATAGTACCAATGTACATTACCTGTGACATGTACATGTATCCTAAATTCCTTCTTCTCATTAACATAGTTATAATTTATTTATAGTCTTGTGTCTGAAAGAGGCATTTATATAAGCCAATTGTCTTCTTTCCAAGATAACCAACTATAAAGTCAATTCTCTCATATGTACAATATCCAAAGTAACCTTTCCTTTGAACTGAGACGACAGTGACTTTCTCAAACACACTGGTGGAGATTCCATCAACTCTAATAAAGAGGTGTCAGCTTAATCTCATGTTAACAGACATTCAAGTCAATTGATCGAACATTGGATCAAGCGCCGATGCCCCTTATAGAAGCTTAATGTATCCAAGCCATTGCTCCATTGTATTACCACTCTCTTTTCTTCATATACTCTGTCACCATGTAAAAAGTAAAAAAATTCCTCTAATATATAGGACTCATTTACATTTGAGCATAATTTTGTAATTTGAAAACGTAAGGAAGCCTCCCCAGATCTACTTGCATGTTCCTTTCTAACCTGTGATGTGTACAGGCCACTCGCACTCCAGTCTTTAACAATGGAATGATTGGCATTGGCCTCCATTTGTTTACATGGGGCATGACTTGGGCACATTATGTTGTCTCATGCAAGATATTCTTTAGTATATATTAAGTTTAATACAGTACTGTACATATCTATCCTTGTCTTTATCTTATGCCAGAACAAACCCTTAAGCAAACTGCCTATTTTACTAAAAAGAGGTGTTATTGCACATTTTACTAAAAATAGGTGTTATTGCACATTTCTTGTTAAAATCCCTGTTAGATCATTTGAAGGACACATTTTCTTATCACAGACATGTTGTTTTTCTTTCTTACTTACAATACTTATAGAAATGTTAAAACCTGCAATGCCGAGCTTTTATTTTTGGGTAGTCTGCTGCTTTTACTGCTTACACATGTCATTTGAGTTAAGTGAGGGACTAGGTGTTGCTGTACCTACAGTAAATACATTATAGCACCCAAGTGCAGGTGCTAGCCATTGTTGAAGATAAAGCCCCTAAGAAATGTATTGTGTCTAGTCTCAGATGGAGCTCAAAATGCTCCTTTTTCTTAAGCAGACTGTAAAATGCTTGGCTTTAACTTACAGCAAGGGTGCTCAACTCCAGTCCTCAAGCCCCCAACAGGTCAGGTTTTCAGGATAGCCCAGATTCAGCATAGGTGGCTCAATCAGAGGCTCAGTTGAAGACAGAGCCTCTGATTGCGTCATCTGTGCTGCAGCAGGGACTGATTGAGCCACCTGTGCTGAAGCAGGGATATCCTAAAAACCTGACCTGTTGGGGGGGGAGGGGGGGCTTGATGACTGAACTTAAGCACCCGTGTCCTACAGGTTGAAATACTCGAACGTATAAAATTACAAAATATAGTAATATAGTGGCACATTAAGTGAAAGCACAAGGAACCAAGTCACAGACAGACATCATTTTAGTCAAATCCTGGCTAATCATAAAATATGGGTTTAATTCAGCTGATCATACAGTGAAAAGTGAATGATTATATGTAACTGTAGAGCAAGATGGTGAAGCAATTCTAGTGCCAAGTCCTGTTTGTACTGATTACAAACTTTTGAGAAAACAATAAAATCGAGGAATTTCTGCAACCCTCAACTCTCCTTTGGCTATTTTGGCATATGGCAAGAATTGCATAGAATTTAGTGAGCAGGACACACTTGAGATGAGCATAATGATAACATTTTTAGTAACAATAATTTAGAGCAATTGTATATTTTGATAGCATATAACCCTTGTCAACCAACCTCTCAATACATCTAACCCATAGCCTGACCATAATGTTCCCATCCCTGCCCACCACAAAGACATCTTAACAATGACACTGCTCATCACATGAAATGTTCCATATGTAACTCCAGCATTATTTTACTAACTAATGTACAGCCCCTTTGATAAAGGCGCTATATAATTGTTATAAATACATATTTGTAATCCTTACTTTGACTAGTTTTTTCTCCCCCAACTTATTTTTAATTTGTATTTTTCAAATGGGATACAGAAAATAAAATAGGGACGTCGGGGTACGTCATACAACATAGAAATTTATTTTGATTCATAATACAGTGGGTGTAGGTGTAAATTTATGTCTGCCACTGAAACTCAGTGAACCAGTAATCCATCTACAAGAGCTTCTTACTGAGTATTGATTGTTTGTGACTTGCCAATACAGTACTGAATTCCGAAATGTGCTACTAGGTTTCTCTTCAGTATATTAATGATGTTTGTATTGTCTCCTGATGGAAGGAATTTGCAGTGATGCCACTATCAGGAACCCCTGCCCCAAACAAGAGGAAAAAGTCTACAAAAATCATAATGGAGATAAATAGTGAGTCCTGTATTTATTTATATGTCAATTTAGGAGCTGGTAATGGGAACTACAATAGAATATCAGCTTTGTGACTAAGCCCCAAAAGTGTTATGTAGAGGGAGTCTTATAAGGCTCTGTGTATTGTGTCCTTTGCCAGTTTCTTGAACTGTTCTATATAATAACGGTATAATAACGGTAAACTGATATGTTACCAGTCTCTTCTCACTGTCATATCTCTTGTTTTAGACGATTTGTTGATTGAGTTCTGTGGCCATATTTACAAAACCACGCAAAGCTCATAAATATGGTCCATGGCCTTTTGATTAAAAGCCTATTTTTCAGAATAGGGTAATACCCTCCACTGTATGGGATTCATTAATTTATTGTAACCTTTGATTACCTCAAATATAGTTGTATAAAAACAAAACTATCAAATTGTTTCGTCAGTGTTGATATACTTTGACACATAATTTTATGTTAAACCTATACTACCCATGACTCACAATTTTGTCAGTAATATCTCAGCTTCTAAATATTCAAACAGTCTCAAAAGTAATTGAAAATAGAGTTATAATATTTAGAGAAGTATTCTGCTTGTATAAATATATGTATTTTTTGAACCGCGGCACTCCAAGCTATAGGATCACTCCAAGCTACCGGAGCGCCTCATTTCCTGAGATTTTGTTTCATTTTGAAATTCTTGTACAACAATTCAGTCAGTACAGGTAAATGTAAAAAATATAATATATCGCCAATCAGGAAAAGATATCACCTGCTTCATACAAGGTGAAAACAAAAACTTGATGTGGAGATGGATTTAAGGCATTGTGTTCAATGATTTACAAAAAAATTACAAAAATTGTACAAGATCAAACATTTTATTTAACTCACAAAGACTGCTAATTTCAATCTAGCTTTATTTAGCAGAGTCCTATGGAGAATCCAAGAAATAAAAACATTGCATAATGTTAAGGACAAATACAGAGCATAGAAATACTGTTTACTTCACAGATAAACCTTCTCAGATATACTGTACACACAGAGAACATATGGTCCTACTGTCTTTATTATTATATTGTTGTACTAAAACGACAAGTCTCAGCATCCTATGCTAAGAAGAAAGAACAGTCTGGGGATCCCTCTATGTGATAGGGACAGGGAGCCATTTTACGTTGATAAAATGACAAGAAAAATTAATATTATGGTAGTCCTGGTTATTGTTAGCAAGGGCAGTTTATTATGGTTCAATGCCAGTTTTAACGTAGCAGCCCCATATACTCAGGGTGGTGGGGATGGTCGGGGTGGTCCTCCTGAACTTAATCGCTCCGGTGAACCCCCCGTTCCAGAAACACTTACTGTTTTAGTTGCTGATGTTTCAGCTGATTTGGAAAACCTAAATGGTTGCTATATCCCACTAGCCAAGCATGCCAGAAGGTTTCTAGAGGATGACTGTCAGTGACATCTTTGAAAGTCGAGAAACCAAACTGGCAACTAAAAAGAATAAGTATTTTGAAAACCAAGGAGGGGGGAAAGTCTCTGAAGTAAAAAAAAAAAAAAAGGGGTATAGCACAAGTTTGAATCTTGTAGGTTTAAGTGACCGATGCTATATGAGTCAGTTCAGTACAGTTGGTAATGTCCACACTATTTCTAGGAATTATAATTTCACTTAAACAGTGTTTTGCAGAGACATTTTCCTTTTTGGGTTTTTATTTCGTTTTCTTATTCAACCGATTTCTAGTTAAGCACCAGTAAGTAGTGCACCTATTTCCATAGTAATGGATGCTCAGTCTTTTGAATATTGATATGAAAACCAAATAACACACACCCTGATTCATCTTGACACAATTGTTTAGATAGGATATTGAGAAGGACCAGTCTGTACTTTGTAAATGTCTTACTGGTTGTGTTTTGTAGCTTCAGGAGAAGGAGAGCAAGAGAGTTCCAGCCTAAATTTAGGGAAGAAGATAAGTGTCCCAAGAGATATCATGCTGGAGGAGCTATCATTACTTAGCAATAAAGGATCCAAGATGTTTAAGCTTCGCAAGAAGAGGGTGGAAAAATTCATCTACGAAAACAATCCTGACGTGTTTTCCGACAATTCCTTGGTAAGATGTCGGCCTGTCAAGTCTCACTAACTTGGGGTGAGACTGGAAGACAGACTCAGACTAAATATTATTGAACTCTGAGTGCACTCTAATCATTCTCAAGCACAGTGTTCCAATTCATCATCTGAGATTAGTAGAAGTGAATTGTGGCACCTCAAACTTAACATATGTCACCCTGTTAATTTGTAGAGCTTTAGGAAAGAGGCATTATAACCAAAAAGGACCAGTACAATGTAGAAGTCCAGTGTCCTTGTTAGCACTACCCATGGCTATTGTTCCAAGGGAAGGTGTTCTGGAATGATACAGGTGTTGTAGCAGACATACACATTTTGAACAAGAGGCACTGCTGCTTTAAACGGCTGTGACTTCTGCTCTGGCTCCCTAACCAATGTTATATTACTAGTTTGGATCCAACTGCCCAATACCATAATATTAGTACATTTAGACAAGGATCCTAATTAAGTTTTTGTTTTTTTAAGTTTTCAGCTTGTTATAAAATTATTAATGTGAGCATCAGTCTTCTAAGTAACTGAATCCTTAATGTGTATCCATTCATATGTATGAATAATTGATATTCATCTCTATTTCCTAATGAATGAAAATATCACTAGGTTTTATTATTACATGAAATTAAAAACACCAATATAAAAACATTATTTTTCTAGTTGTCTGTCCACCTTATTTGACACTAATCCAGGAGATCTGTTTATATTACAATTTTGTACAAGTAGTTTTTGTAAAAGTCCCATTGAAGTATCTGTGATAGTGCCCTGATCGGCACTATTGCAGTTTCATGAATATCCGCTGCCTTTAAATCAGCTGCTCTTAAATTCATTTAATATATCATAAAAAAAGTATGTCTTTAAATTAGTCTTTGGTTGGAATAAAGTCACCTGAAATTATTAGCGGTCATGATAGTCATTACTTATTATGTCACCCAATAAGAGCAGGTGGATCCACACTGAACCATTTAACAATAAATACATATGATGTAAGAACAGTCATTTTAATTTACACAAAGCAGTTGAATCTGACAACTTGCACTTGGGGCTAAGGTTTCTTAAAATTGCATTATTTTCTGAGTAACCACACAAAACACCTAGAAGCATTATTGCAACATTGAATGCCATGTTTGGCTTTTATGCCTGCTCTCCTTATTTGATTTGAAACTAAATAAATACCCATCATTTTTATTTTGCTACCATTGTTTCTGTTCAGAATGGCCAAGGACAAAGCTAACACTGTCGGTCTTTGTCCTTAGAAAGGTTCATGTGGAGATGCATTGTTTAGTGTAATCTTTGTGAGTGCTGGATCACATCTTCATTTTATCAGCTGACTGTTAACGCATTTGGTGGCTGGCTCCCTCCTTTCCCACCATAAAATAAACCTGCTGCATAATTAATTATAACACATATTTCTATACACTTCCAATTGTTCATAGTTCAATGTCCAGAGAATATGCTGTATAGCTAGTGGTTGCGCAAATACACATTACTGTATGCATCTTATTCTGGTACCTATCATCATTGGCATGAGTTTCATCAATAACCTTTACCCACAGTAAAGGTTTCTCATTTTGGTGTAGTAGGTTAGAAGGCACTAATATAGGGGTGGCCAACTCCAGTCCTCAGGGGGCCACTAACAGGTCAGGTTGTAAGGCTATCCCTACTTAAGCACAGGTGCCTCAATCATTGATTCCTGCACTAGGGGAAAGAACATAGGACGAGTACCATCATTAAAGTGCAGCAGAACATATTATGGGGTATCACCTCCAAATGTTTTAGACAGTTGGAAGTGTGCAGTTTTGCAAAGTATTGCAGCATGTTCATTTCCAAGAGGGGAGGCCATGAACAGAAAGTACTGCTTTAAAGATGTCCAAATATAAAGAAACATAACTGATAGCTGTTCCTAAGAGACAGAAACATTTAGAGTAACCCTGCAACGGTTTAAGAAACTACTCATCAGACTAGTGAAAATAGAAACACATGTGGTGGCCTCAATCATTCCCTTTAGGGAACCTAGAGGAGCCAGCAGTACATCACAGCAAGGGTCAGTCTTACCTTTCAGTGACATCAGTGCCTTGAGAGTAATCTTAAAGTTACTGTACCAACTTTAATGGCGATCATTTTCTCACCGACATCTTTACTTACCATCCAAATCTTGAGTGTAGACTTGGAATTTACAAATGAGAGCTTATCTGCCAAATAAGTCAACAGTGTTCTAACAAGATAAGATGGTGTTTCTTCACAACTTACACTCACACCAAACTGGTTACTAGACTAGCAAATGGGAATATAAAACAGGGAGTGCTCATTATGGTACTGTTGATATGGCATTAGTGGGAAGGTACATTAGTGTGGTTACATGCGGCCACAGTATTAAGACAGACCATGGCAACTATATCCTCAAGAAGGGAAAAGAGCAGTTGATTTTTCTGCCTCCTTAGGTGGTGTCTTCTGGTTATGGCAGGTGTCGTATGGAATAAAACCACTTAGTAACATGGCTGATTTGAAAGCCATACCCAAGTCCTTACAACGCGAGCTTTGCTGGAGGCATGCAAATAAAGAGTTTTTCTTATTTGCTGTAATTAACAATAGTAACTGTTGAGATCCCTTGTTACATCAGGCCTCTCCAGCACTAGAGGATAGTTTTTTTTTATTTAGCTGGAAGGACAACAAATAAAAATGATTGCTTGGTGCTACGTGCAGGTTCTGTAACTGCTGCACCTCTGTGCTCCCTCTCATGTGTTCTGTTCTAAAGCTAAAGCCTTAAAGCACACAGGGTTATATAATCCCAGTGAGTCTCCGGGTTTTTACTTCTTGTATTTCTGTCTATATTTAGCTGAAGGAACAGCTGGGCTGGGAGCTAGTTTACAGATTTTCTCTGCTTACAGAGACTGCATTTACTTTCTCAGTGGCAGAATACTAGTGTAGCTTATAATTCATACTCCAGGTGTTTGATTTAGCTTTGCTGGAACCTTTTAAATAGCCAAACAGCAACATTAGGTCATTCTAAAGCACCATGTATAAAGGGACTAATTTAGCCTGATCAAATGGTCCAGGTCATTATATAGCAAGCATCTCAGTATAGTTTACAAACCTCTCAGCCTTAGGCCGCGCTTATTGTCCCGGCGACGCTGCGTCAAAACAAATTTATTGACTCCATTGTGTGCGCTTACGGCTTGGTCGCGATCGCTGGAAGTCACTTCAATTTGATTTTTTCAGCGACCGCAGTGTGACGTCAGCGTCGCCGGGACTATAAGAACGGCCTTATGCAGCAAATTTAATGCAGTGTATTTGGCTCAGCACAAAATAGGTTACAAGATCCAAATCTGCAATGCCAACTGATTGGACACAGACATTTGAATCACAGGACCCCAATTCAGGCACTTACTGCAACATATATTTGGGCCAGAAACTTCATGCACAGTACAAATATTCTGCCTTTGCATGATTAATTTTCTATATGAAGTACCTATTAATCCACATAAAGTGAGTCATACTTTCTATTGATAAATGACGAATGTGTCTTCTGCCATGACAATTTCTAGCACTGACAACAGACACCTTGCAACCATTCAAGTCAATGAGCTGTATGGTGTCTTCCAGTGCTGGGAGGTGTGTTATGACAAAACACTGCTTATTAAAATATTGGCAATTGTCTTTTATCACTTTATTTTACTAGTAACATAAGCAATGCAGGCCATCTAACAAACGTTGACTGTGTAGTCAATATACTTTCTCTTGGTTTGTATCTGAATGTCCAAGTCCAAATTATATACCTTACTCACACTCTGAAGAAACATACTGTACTACAGTCATGAACATTTGGACAAAAGTTTTACTTTTTAATTTAAGCTCTAACTTATCTTTAGGACCACTTCCAGAAATTTATACCATCTGTTGGAGGACAAATAGGTGTCGGAGGAGGTGGCTATGGGTTGGTACACAGCGGTGGACGGATGGTGTCCAGTATGTCGGGGGGTCAGTATGGGTCTGGGGGTCACCAGCCACCCATACCTCCACCAAAGCCAGGGAGCAAAGGCGCTGCTGCTCTTGGTCAGGCTGGTGGCTCTAGCAGTGGTGGAAAAGGGGGTGGAGGAATTGACGGTGCAGGAACAGGAGGAAAAGGCAAGTACTATTTTTGTTATTATACTCCACTTACATAAAAAAAAAAAATGTAATAATATATTATAGCATATTTTATGTGGGAAAACTTTTGTATTTTCTTTATCCTCTGAGGATATTTAAAAGTACTTACTTATCTTCAAGTCTGTATTTGGGTATTGCATGCAAATGCTTTATCATTTATGGAATTCTCTAATTTGGACTTTTACTTTGATTATGAGGGAAGGATAAAATGAAATGAGAAGGATGGAGTTATAAAGCAGCACAATGAAAATTCATTGTGTAACATGTACGGAATGATCAGTGTCTTACCAGCAATGTAGATACAATGGAGGATTTTAACAATGGAATATATGACCAAAATAATAAAAGAACATTTAAATAGAGAGAGAGAGAGAGTGTGTGTGTGTGTGTGTGTGTGTGTGTGTGTGTGTGTGTGTGTGTGTGTGTGTGTGTGTGTGTGTGTGTGTATTGACCAATTTATTTTCCTTTGTTGTGTTCTCTCTCTTTTCTTGCTATATCCTTTCAGATGGCCAGTCAGGTGAGAAAGGAGGTGAAGGTGGGAAGCAGATCACCGTCTTTAAGACCTACATCTCCCCCTGGGACAGAGCAATGGGAGCCAAACCTCAGCAAACAACTAAAATTGGCATCGACTTGCTAGATTTTGGTCCCAAGGGTGAACTGTGCAATTACAAATCATTCAACAGGTGAGAAAAAGTTATAATGCTTTAATTTAATCAAACAGGAAGTCCAAGCTTAACATTGCCAAACCGGGACTCCATGTTGCGATGTAATATTCTAAAACTACAGTCACATGGAGTGCTGTAGTTGTGCTTTTAAAGCTGCAGTTCAGGCAATATCCTGCATGTGTGTTTTTTTTTAATAAATCAGTTCTGTAGTAAGAAAAAATACTTTTAGCATTTTCTGTTTTAAAAAAAACTACTTTGAAAGACCAATTTTCTTGTATTCTATTTTAACAAGCATGCTTATTCCTATAGCAACGATTTACATTACCCATATTTAAAGATGTCGCCAAACTTTGCCGATCAATAGAGGGAGAACGAATTGACCGGCAGCTATGCAGTTCTTTAGGTAATTAGAGATTGCCCACATGAAACTATTGAAGTAAAAAAATAAATTAAAAAAAAAAAAAAAGACTGAACTGCAGCTTTAACTGATGTGTCCTACAAAATAGGGTCTAGTAATATTGTTTATATAATGCACTGTCTTGTAGAAACACCCACTAGAGTATCTTTCAGAGTTGAGCCAATGCCACAGATAATGCAGTTTGTTGAGAAGGTTGGGTGTCATACAAGATATTTAACTTTGTAGCAGTATGGATTGTGTATTACATGTAATATATATTAATACTGTCATTATGTAGTATATGCTTCAAAGTACAGTATAGGCGTATGTTTTTTTTTTTTCTGCTGATGAGCTTTGCATCTCAATTTTGAATGAGTTTTAATATACTGAGCATCCTGTGATTTCTATATAAGGTTTTAGCACATTTTCCCAGCAGTGCAACATGTTCGTAACACTTTCCTGTTTGATAATTTATTGCCAATATTTCCAGCAGTTTGAACTGTAAACTGTAACAATACATAATGTTACCTTAGTTATATAAAATACATTGTAACAGCGGAGTTACACTGACTAAAGCAGTGATTTTCAACCAGGGTTCTATGTGGGGGAGGGGTGTCTGTGTGGGGGAGGGGGAAAGAGAGTGTGTCTGTGTCGGTGTGTCTGTGTGTATGGGGGAGGGGGAGAGTGTGTGCCTGTATGGGGGAGGGGGAGAGAGTGTGTGTCTGTGTTTGGGGGAGAGTGTCTGTCTGTGTGTGTATGGGGGGGGGGGGAGTGTGTGTTTATGTCTGTGTGTAGAGGTGGGTGGGGAGAGTATGTCTGTGTGTGAGAGGGGGAGAGAGTGTGTGTGAGCAAAGTTCAAAGTACTTCTTGTCAGCATGATTTTTGTAATGTGTATTATCTCCTGGTTTTAGGACTGCAATGCCTTATGGGGGGTACGAGAAAGCATCAAAACTGATGACTTTCCAGATGCCTGCATTCGACTCGGCTCCCATGGAACTTGAGCCTGAGGTTGTCTTCAACCAAAACGATAGACCTTCTTTCAACAGGACCCCAGTTGGATGGCTGGGATCAGGCGAGGGCCCAAACTTCAACATTGAACTAGACGTACCCATGGATGGAGAAACAGACGAGCTCTAAACCCATCCATCTTGTGGGGAACAATCTTTGTAACCTGTAGGTGAATGAAAACCTAGAGTTATGATCAGTACCACTGGCCATTAATTCATGACATATTGCAAAACCATTATTTAATCCTATAAAACATCTGTGATATGTTGTGATATATTGCAATATGTTTTGATTCCATGTTGGCCAATGACACAGGTCACATCTAAAACATCTGTGCCACATCCTAATGTGCCTTGTTTATTTAGAAGCAGTCAAGCTTCCCCATGTATGTTGAAAAACATGTAGTTCTTTGTGATGGTTTTTGATCAAATGTAAAGCAGTCAGAGAGGAAAATGAAAAGTGATTAAAAAAAACGAGACAAGATGAAAAGACAGGAAGAGAAAAGGAAAAGAAAGCTTGCCATTTTGTGCACTGTGGCAAAAAAATAAAAGGACAATTAAACCATGTAACCTATAGGCTCCTCAAAAATCATACTCTACAGTGAATATTTTTCGTTAGTGTCATTTGTGAAACCAAATAAACCCTTACAGAAACAAACAAAGACTTATTTGTTTTATGCTAATAAAATATGAAGTGCCAGGTATTGAAAAGAATACAGAAGAGAGGTTCAATGCAATAACAGAAAATCACAGAGAAATGGTTAAAAAGAATGCGAGTCATCAATTGATCAATTGGAACGCAATAAAGGTAGTTTTTTTTCTTTTTGGCTATTGGTTAACCATAATATAGACAGTAAAAAATAAATATGATTTAGGTTTACATTTACTAACTGGCTCACTTGAATTGTCCGTGTCCTGGTTTAACACAATTTAGTAAATCTCAGTCTTCTTCACAATGTTAAAATATACCTTTCCATGCCTTTATATAACTAAATAATTAAATAACAGAGGGCAGTCTTCAATTAATAAAACTATACAATTCACAGTTTGAAATACCCTAAGTGTGTAGGTTTGAGTGGGTTTTACAGGCTTGGAAACGATTGAGTCTACAAGATGCAAAAAGGTCTTTGAAGTGTAACCCAATTCTGAAAAAAGTTAATGTTAACAGAGGAGAAAAGGGTCATCTATTTATCTATCTTGTGAGTAAAATATAGTGGTACTATAACACTTTGACCACAGTAAACAACATGGATGCATAGTAATACAACAGTACACAAAGAAGCCCCAATGCAAAACCAATATCACAAATTATTTAGTTAATTTCTATATAGGGAGCTATATCATACCCAAGGAATTGCAGACCTCTCAGTCTGACATCAATAGCAGAGAAGCTACTATACTTGAAGCTTTATTAACCACATCAGTGCCAGAGTCGTGTCACCTCTGTGGCCACGGACACTCTGGCTCTTTCGCATCACTCACCGGTCTTTGGAGCGATCACGTGATACTGTTTTAGTCCTGGCCATTGGGCTAGATGTGAAGAGTACGCAATAGTGTACAGTCCTTAAAAAAACAAGCATGGGGCAATGAGGGCCCCTGGGTGCTACTTTTATTGATGTAAACTGTACGCCAATAGCGCACTGAAGGGTTTATAAGATAATATTCGGGAATACCCAATAACAATAGTATTCGTAATAGTCGACAGGGATTTATGAGGGATACATCATGCCAAACTGACCGGACTTTCTTTGAGGAGGTAAGTAGGAATTTAGATCAGGGAAACTCAGTTGATCTGGTCTACTTAGATTTTGCAATGCTTTTGATACAGTGTCACACGAGGTTAGTGTACAAAATGAAGGCAATTGGTCAGAGTAAAAATATTTGCACCTGGATTGAAAACCGGTTGAAGTATACACAATAGAGAGCCTTTTCAGGTTGGGCTAAAGGTTTAAGTGGAGTACCTCAAGGATCGGTAGTGGGGGGTCACTGCTTATTTATTAATGATCTTGAGGGGACATGATAACTATATACAAATATATTCATGGTCAATACAAGGAACTTTCAAAATAACTATTGATGCCACGGACAGTACAAACGAGACAGGGACATCCCTTAAGACTGGAGGAAAGGAGATTTCATGAACAACAAAGGAAATGGTTCTTTAGACTAAGGGCAGTTAAAATATGGAATTCATTACCCATGGAGACTGTGATGGCAGGTGCAATCTATAAGAAAAGGTTAGACATCCTTTTATAAAGGAAAGGTATACAGGGATATACCAAATAAGTAAACATGGGAAGGATGTTGATCGTCAGAGAAATACGATTGCTATTGCTGGAGTCAGGAAAGAATCTATTCCACCCACCCTTATGAGACATCATTGGATAAGGTTTCATTTGGGTTTTTCTTTTGCCTTCCTTAGATCAAAATACTGTAAATTTAAATATAGGATGAGTGTGTCAAAATTTAACATAGCTTAACTTGATGAACTGGTCTTTTTCAACCTCAACTACTATGTAACTATGTTTTTTTTTCTTCTCATAAGTATGGGTCATTCAGTTCAATCTGTTGGCCAAAACATGTCAGTTTTGCAACCACGTCAAGATATAGACCCTTTCAGCAAGTTCCAACACTACCAATTTTAGACTGTGTCCAGCGTGTCTCCTCCACAGCAGAGAGAAAAGCGGATTCAAAACAATGATATAAGTCAATAGCATGGGATGCGCGACATGTATGCGGCGTTTATGGGGTGAACATTTAAATGCACTATTTTTGCTGTGTGTGAGCTACAGTACATTGCAGTTAAAACTGGTGAAAAACTAGAAGTGTCATAATAACTAGTGAAAAAAAACCAAATACATAGGACACAGAATAAAATTGCAAGAGAGGACGTTTGTAGGAGGACCACAAATGGAAAGCATAGAGAACAAGAAATGTATTATAATAAACATTTTCCCTAAATGGTGTATATTTGAATTCTTCCTGTTTCAGAATGGGCCGCAGCATAATACTGGTCCTTCCTACAATTTAAGGCGTGTAATATAATGACAAGAGACAGTTTTCTTATAAGTCTGATCACTGTACCACTTTGTTCAGAATGAATTGGATTGGACCGAAGGGTAAAGTGAGCTGCTCTTAAGAAAAGGGATATTCAAGGTCAACACTTCTATTCACCCACGCAAGAGGATCATATAAAGAATTTATTTATCATAATCCAGGAGTTACAATGCATACTTTTCAGATAGCAGCCTCATTTGGAGCCAATTACTTGGGGAAAATGTCAAAACTGAAACAGTATTAACAAAAACCTGCATGATTAAGTACCATGCAGTAGTACAAATGCAAAATTAAGCATAAATAAGCATTTGTCACAATATGTTGCTTAACTTAACCACCAATGTATTAGTAATAGACCAGAAGTTAGCTTATGCTTTTACACAAAACAAGCATATAACATTTCTTTATGTAATATTGTTATATCTAGAATGGAAACTCAATATAATATTGCTTCTTGTTTTTTTTAAGAATCCTTGTGCACTCATGCACATTTTGAGATCTTGTTTCTTTATTGTTAATATTTATTTTTTATATAGTGTTGAATGCCCTGAAGAGCTAACAATCTATTTTCTGATAACTGTCAAGGGGAAATTGTAACATAGTGGTTCTTGTCACTGAGTATGTAATTAACACTTCAGAATCAGTGGCTTATAGAAAAGGCCACTGTATCTTCAATTTATGAGGTTTACATAAAAGCTATGATTTGTATATACAGTTAGGTCCGGAAATAATTGGACACTGACACAATTTTCATAATTTTGGCTCTGTACGCCACCACGATGGATTTGAAATGAAACAACCAAGATGCAATAGAAGTGCAGACTTTCAGCTTTAATTCAAAGAGTTGAACAAAAATATCGTATGAAACGTTTAGGAATTGCAACCATTTTCATACACAGTCCCCTTATTTCAGGGACTCAAAAGTAATTGGACAAATTAACACAATCATAAATAAATTTTTCATTTTTAAAACTGTGTCAAGAATTCTTTGCAGGCATTGACTGCTTGAAGTCTGGAACGCATGGACATCACCAAACGTTGAGTTTCCTCCTTTGTGATGCTTTGCCAGACCTTTACTGCAGCTGTCTTCAGTTGTTGTTTGTTCGTGGGTCTTTCTGCCTTAAGTTTTGTCTTCAGCACGTGAAATGCATACTCGATCGGGTTTAGATCAGGTGATTGACTCGGCCATTGCAGAATATTCCACTTCTTTGCTTTAAAAAACTCCTGGGTTGCTTTCGCAGTATGTTTTGGGTCATTTTCCATTTGTAAAGTGAAGCGCCGTCCAATCAACTTCGCTGAATTTGGCTGAATCTGAGCAGACAATATATCCCTATACACTTCAGAATTCATCCGGCTGCTTCTGTCTTCTGTCAAATCATCAATAAACACTAGTGACCCAGTGCCATTGGAAGCCATGCATGCCCATGCCATCACACTGCCTCCACTGTGTTTTACAGATGATGTGGTAAGCTTTGGATCATGAGCCGTTCCAAGCCTTCTCCATACTTTTTTCTTCCCATCATTCTGGTACAGCTTGATCTTAGTTTCATCTGTCCAAAGAATGCTGTTCCAGAACTGGGCTGGCTTTTTTTAGATATTGTTTGGCAAAGTCTAATCTGGCCTTTCTATTCTTAATGTTTATGAATGGTTTGCACCTTGTGGTGAACACTCTGTATTTGCTCTCGTGAAGTCTTCTCTTTATGGTAAACTTGGATAATGATAAGCCTACCTCCTGGAGAGTGTTCTTAACTTGGCTGGATGTTGTAAAGGGTTTTTTCTTTAAAATGGAAAGGACCCTATAATCATCCAACACTGTTGTCTTCCGTGGATGTCCAGGCCTTTTTGTGTTGCAGAGCCCACAGTGCGTGTTTTTTTTCTCAGAATGTACCAAACTGTTGATTTGGCCACTCCTAATGTTCCTGCTACTGCTGCGGCAGCTTTTATTCTAACAAATCACCGGCTTTTACCTGGAATGCCATGCTGTTCACCTGGAGCATTCTGCGCTCCTTTTCCGTTCCCAGCCAGGGGTCATGCCCGGCTGACGTGCGGTTGATGGGTTTATTGATAATGTTTCGGATTTAAATAGGCTGCAATGCTTCGCGTGTCCGCTAGATGGCAGAAATTCATGAATTGTAATGCGCCGAATCAGTAATGTGTCGGCTTGCAGGTGTTTCGTTTAAAAAAAGATACTGTACCAGTGTGCTATTGTAACTTGGCCTTGGCCTTGAGACTGAAGGAAGAGGTTGCAAAAATGTATCAATTTAGGCTTTTCATACATACAGTATTAAAGAAAGACAAAGACCAGTTTCAGTTACAGTATTCTCCAGAGACCCACCCGCCATGAGTGTTCAAGTGCAGCCCACTTTCCAAAAACCTGAAAGAAGTTACGCGTATTTGATATGGGCCGCGATTAATGCAACAGATGATAAGATGGCAACAGTTGGTCAAATTTATCAGTATTTTATCGAAAACTATAGACTTTTACAAATTTTCGCCAACTCCACATACGTGGAAGCGTGCAGTAAGGAAAAGGTTATGTAGTGATCCCTGTTTTCACCGTATTGAACCCCAATTTGTTGGAGGGTATTGGTGTGTATCACCGGATTTTTCCCGTATCTATGATCATGGAGGCGGCAAAAGGCGAAGGGTCATGTTAAAACCAACGAAGAAGTGACAGTCGCTGCCAAGCAATGCACCAGCACCCGCACCGGCTTCCAATGACGGTCCCACTGTCAGTGACAACCCTGAGCCTGAGTCGGATTTGGCGTGCAGTTTTGATGAAGCTTGCATGTACCTAAGCGATTTCCAGCCTCACCTGCTGACTACAGGTGGACTAGTCCCGCTGCAAACTATCGACGTGGATGATCAAGAAAGCTGGACTGGCAGTGGACCGGCGCCGGCACCAGCTGAATGGGAAATTCTATGGTGAGTTGCCGTATTATTTTGGTGGGACTGGCTGGGTACTTCTTTACTGTAGGGGGCTGACCATAACTGTACATTAAAACTTTTCTTTTTGTTTTTCCTCAGAAAAGAAAACGGCTAATGGGGGGATTTCGATGGATAATATTGTACTGTATGCTGATGTTTTCCGGCCATACAGTATACTGTGTAATAAACCCGAATAAATAAATCTATGCATTTATTCTACATGTTCAGTATCGTTTCATTATGTGTCTTCTACAGTATACTGTACAGTGGTAACAGTGCCTAACATCAATGGGCAAAAAGAATTTTATCTCTAGGTGCCCTAGAACAGAAGTTCCCACGCCAATTGACCTAGTTCCCACGCCAATTGCCCTAGTTCCTACGTCAATTGCGCGCTCATTGCTCTTTTATTACAATGTTGCCGAGCTTGCAGTACTATCAAAGGAGCAAATGGAAACAATGCACAGTACAGTAAGACAAATCAACATGTTCTTTTATTGGTGCAGTAAGTTCAAAAACATTTATTTACAAATACAATGTTGAAGCATTTTAAGTAACAGTAGGGCAAAACATGTACAGTACAATACAGTTCAGCACAACAGTATGGTCTCACTCAAAGTCCTCCACATTGTCCGTCCATGGCCGATTCCTTGCATGGCGCAAAACGCCATTAATGCAGTCTCTAACGCCTTTCATTACAGGATCTGTAACTGTATAAAAGCGCCGCATTTCTTCCACAATGTTTTTCCTTAAATTGACAGGAAGCGCCTTTTTTGCGCGATTCCCATCGTAGTTCACTTTGAACACCCACTCGCAGTACAACGTGTAGGGAACATGGTGCTTTAAAATGATCAAGGCATACTTGTGGGGTGCACCAGCACTCTTAACCCTATAATTCTCCATGAGCGCCGGTGGCAGATCGCACAGGGCGATGTCGGGCACCGTTTCGATGCGAGCGGGTGTAGGTCTTTTGGGAACGGGTGTGCTTGAGGCGACGGGCGATGGTAGGTTGTCTGGGAGGAAGCTTTCCTCCGGTCTTGGTCGCCGTGTTGTCTCCTGGCGTGGTCTTGACGGGGTTGTCATGTCCTCCTCAACGGCATACATGGACACTACATCTTCTGGTGGAGGGGGTGCGCTTGCTGATGGAAGGGGGTCGAAGGTCCCATTCATCACATCCATGTCACCCCCCTGCTCCGGGGGCGGGGAAACAGGGGCATTAGCACCGAGCAAATAATGTATGCCCGCTATGTCAGCCTCTATCTTCTCCATCCTTCGATCCATCCGTTGTTCCATTTGTAGCATCCGTTGCTCCACATTTAGCATTGTCTCCAGAAGCACATCTATCTTTGCCAGCACAATAGAATTCCCGGGGAGATCCACACTTATCCCATTCAGCATCCGGTCTAACGAGCTGCTTCTTGTGCATGGCGTGTGGACATCTGGGGGGATGGGTGCAACGGAGGATGAGATGGAAGTTCCATGGACAGAAGCGGCATCGATGGAGAGTGGAGGAGGTGACCTGTGGATACCCCGGTAGAGAAGCGGCAGCGTCGTCGAAGAGGGATGGAGAAAGTGACCTTTGGATTTCCGGGCGAGAAGCAGAGTCGTCTAAGCGCAAAGGAGACAGTGACCCGTGGATTTCAGAGGCGGCAGCGTCGTCAGATGGAACCGGAGAAGATGGGGGTGGAGAAGACGGGCTGAAGTTTTCCGGGACAGCTACAGCAGAGTCGTCGAAGCATATGGGAGTAAGTGGTCTGCGGATTCGATGGGTTGGCTGCCATTCGTTCTGCGTCGAGAGTACATCACCGTATATCTTCTTCACATAATGAGGCTTACGTCTAAGAAAACCCTTAACCTTTGGGGTAAGCAGAAGGTTTTCTTTATTGGCCTTAGCCTGTCGCTTTGCCCTTGGCGTGGAAACGGCAACCGCCTTTCGCTTTTTCAGCATGACAGGCACGGCAGAGGTGAGTGGGTTCTTGCGTCCATAGAAACGGGGCTGCTCCATGGAAGCAGGTGGCACAATGCAGTATCTGGACAAGGGCAAGTTCAGATAAAGATCATCGAGTGGTGGGCTATGCAAAGTGTGTGACCTTTTATGCATGGCTACCAGGTACAGGTGTTGAAAGTGGGCGTACAGTACTCTAATGTGAGTCATTACCGTATAAATACACCATCCATTTTGTGGATTCACTGCACATTGAATACACATCGACTAAACATCGAATATACATTCTTGTGTTTGTATTTCTTTCTACTCGCAGCAATACCTGTTAAAAAGATTTCAAAGGATCTCAGCATGCGAATTAAGGAGATGTACACGAGCGGACACCGAATTGCTGCTATCCAATGCTGGTTAGCTACTTCTGACCTCGTTGTACCATCAAACACCGTGGGCTATCATGCATACGGAAAAAACAGAGACCGGAAAAAGGCACCAAGGGTAACTAACGCGTAAGTATATTTATAAAACTTAACAAAAAAAAAATATAGAAAACTGTACGTACTGTACTGTTCATACAGTACAGTACATCTACAGTACAGTTCTGTATCTACTGTAATACTGTTATTTCTGTTGATTTATATTACAACATAGTTTGGCTATTTATATTTATAGTACAGCAGTATACATATTTTGTATATTTCAATTTATCTTACAACGGTATATATAGGATGTATATTTATATTTATATTACAACAGTATATTTATAGTGTATATTTATATTTATAGTACAACAGTATATATATTTTGTCTATTTATATTTATAGTACAGCAGTATACATATTTTGAATATTTCATCGCGCGTAATGGGCAAGCATCAGGAAAGTAGTACTGTGCTGTAGTATTGTAAGTACAGCATGATACAGGTAAGTATGGCACAGAATTTTTCTTTCCAGATAGTAAGAGTATACACTACAGTAGTTAGTTTATTCTTTACAGAGAGAGCAGCACCAGCTATCAGATTCAAGTACAGTACATAGAATTTAACCATAGTCAGAGTATACAGTAGTTACAGTAGACAGTAGACTAGTTTGACAGTACTACAGTAACTGCGTACTAACTGCTCCATTTTTTTCTTTCCAGAGAGAAAGCTGCACCGACCACCTACAGTAGTTCTGCCATAATACAGTACAGTACGCACATAAAGTACAGTACAGTAACTGCACTAATTTTTTGTTTTCTTGTCGTTTCAGGAAAAAGGGTGGCCTAGGAGGGGGGGTGGGGTGTTGCGTCCAGTCTAATCTGCTTGTACTGTACAGTCAAATGTACAGTATATAAACAGTAGTAATGATGTACACAAAACCTCTCCTCTCTCAATGAACTACTGTACTGCAGACAGAATGAGGAAAAGATAAAGACGAAAAAAAAAATATTACTACAGTATACAGTATATAGTATACAGTATATATTATACAGTACATTACAGTACTGTATATAGTATTAAATAATATTCTTATAAATGTGCATTACTCATGTTTCCCCATGTTTTACAAATGTTTTCCAAATGGTTATCCAATTTCAATCTGCCAAAAGAACTTAATAAAGACTGCATTACTGTATGTATTATTCCTGATTATTATTTTTATATTTGTATTTTTTGGTTCCTGATAAAATAAAATAAATATTTATTCACTTTCCTGCGAATCATAATCATTGACAACCACCCGTACAGTGCAATATCAGTGTACTCTCAATTCTCACTGTGCTGTGCACATCAGATTTACATTTCCAATTCGAGAGGGGATTTTCCAAAGCATTACCGTTCAAACAACAGGCCTCTAAGGGTTGGGGGAGGGGGATGGTGTGATTAGACGCAGGCGTACTGAGTATTTGTAGCTCGGCTATGGGCGGATTAAGAACACAATGGCAATATGCAGAAGATCAACGACCCAGTGGAGAGAGGGGGATGGTAGGCTAGGGTGACTCAGCCGATTGACGCTTGGCTAGGGAGGGATTAAAAACTCTGGAGGTGTGTGGCTGAAATAGTTAACAGCAGTGTCATTTCAAAAGGCAGTTCATCATAATAATTTGATGAATAAACCCCCAAAGACAACCCCCAAATACAGTACATAAAAAGCAAGTCACTTTAACTCCCTTTGCCCCATGCACCAAAAATGTTTTGTGGCAGAAGAATTTAATAAAGGCTGCAGTATGTATTATTGTGTGTTGATGGTTAGAATTGCTGTGCACTTTAAATGTTACAACATTGTACAGTATTTGTAAATAAATGTTTTTGTACTGAAACCACCAATAAAAGAAAATGTTGAATTGCCTCACATTGTTTCCATTTGCTCCTTTGACAGTGTAACAAATGTAGAGGCTTGCTGCACTGTTTTTTTACTGCCTGGTCGCGCAATTGGCGTAGGAACTAGGGCAATTGGCGTGGGAACTAGGTCAATTGGCGTGGGAACTTCTGTTCTAGGGCACCTAGAGATAAAATTTTGCCCCTAGATGTTAGGAACCCCCTCACTTCACCCCAACATGCTCCGAGCAGTACTGGCGGCGAGAAAGGGTCACGCCGGCGAGGAGGGTCCTACCATTGAGCGTAATGGCGGAGAAAGCTTTGAACTGGCTAAGTCAGAATGAGCAGAAACCTGGAACCCATAACTCCGGTTCTGTTCAACCTAGAGGGCTCAGATTCGGTCACCATGTAGTCCTAGTTGCGGCAGGATTGCATGGCAAATTGCGACCCTCTCGTGGCAACAGAACGGAGTCAGGGTGATGTTAATGTTCAGGTTTCTGCCATTGACTTGCATGGCAGAAAAAAAGCCACTTTGGTAATGTGCTTTTAAACTGTCTTTTGGTACCTCCGGTTCCGGGGGTCGTGCAAGGCTGATATTTTGCCACTGTGGCAAGGGTCCTTCCGCATGAGGACCAGGCAAATTTCAACCCGCTCAGACCCACAGAACGGGTTATTTTATATTATATTCGCGCAATTGGCGTGGGAACTACTTAGGGCCTCGGTCAAGTTCACGGCCAATTGGCGTGGGAACTTCTGTTCTAGGGCACCTAGAGATAAAATTTATTGTGCCCCCAGATGTTAGGAACCCCCTCACTTCACCCCAACAGGGTCCGAGCATGTACAGTACTGTACTTTAAAATAAATTAAATATGCAATTTTACTATTACTGCGCGCGCACGCACGCACAGACTGTGTTGAACCGCGAAGGTATTAGACTTCGAAGACAACAGCTCGCAAACGCCCCCATGTGTTTTTACACGGCATTGCAGTATTGCAGACAGCGGGAATAAAATGTTTAAATCACAGCCGCGAAAATAACGCAAAACATCCCGGGCGAAAACGATACAAAACCGCACATCACCGGGATATTCCGAAATTCGCGGAGCTAGCCGAGTTCGAATAAAGTTGGTCGCCACTGTATCTCTCTGATGGATTTTCTTTTTTTTGCAGCCGAAGGATGCCCTGTTTCACTTGCATTAAGAGCTCTTTTGACCGCAAGTTGTGGGTTCACAGCAACAGCTTCCAAATGCGAATGCCACACCTGGAATCAACTCCAGACCTTTTACTTGTTTAATTGATGCTGAAATAACGAAGGAATAGCCCACAGCTAGCCATGAAACAGCTTTTGAGTCAATTGTCCAATTACTTTTGGTCCCTTGAAAAAGAGGGGGCTACATATTAAAGAGATGTAATTCCTAAACCTTTCCTCCGATTTGGATGTGAATACCCTCAAATTAAAGCTGATAGACTGCACTTTAAGCCCATATTCATTATTTAACTGTAACTTGAATTTATTTTGGTACACAGCCAAAATAACAAAACTTGTATCAGTGTCCAATTATTTCCGGACCTAACTGTATGTAATCACCGAAAAGGTATCTAAAGGGTTAATGTTTTACTTAAAGAAATATTATTTTCTCACTTCACCTCTACTTTTCACCATTGCATCCTTTTGACATTGCTTAGGCTGAGTCCCCTGTGCCGCTGACCGCGCTCATGCTTGGAGAGCGGTGACGTCACTAACTCTCCAAGCATGAGTGACGGGTGTCTGCACTATTTCGCAAGCGCCCGCAGGGGGGAGGGGCGTTGCAGGCAAGCTGAGCGTGGCTAAAAGTTAGATTTTTTGGTTTACGCAAGCGCCAAGCGTGGGTGGGCATCCGCCTGCGCACGAGCTCCACGTGAACAGGGACATAAAAATTGAAATAGCCAGAAGCAACCTCGCCAAGCATCGCACGGTCAGTGCGCTCAGCGGCACAGGGGACTCAGCCTTACTATGAAAACCCTGAAGAGTTTTGTTTCAAAGAAACAGGGTTATGCTACTTTATTTTTATTTTTTTAATGTGAATTTTCTCAGGTCTGTGACTGTCAAGCGCACGGGGGCACAAATTTTTTCCCTGTGCCCCCCTGCCGGCGGCCACCTCACCCCGCGACCCCCCTCACTGGCATCATGTCACACAACCTCGCGGCATAATTTGACGCCGCGTTGCCATGGCGATGCGTGTGGAGCCAAGTTCCGTAACGGTTTACAGAGGCCCTGCAGCTCCACCGTCACTTAATTTAAGTGCCTTCGGGAAGCTCGCGGTGCCTCTGTAAACCTCGCGCCCCCCCGCAGGCAGTCTCGCGCCCCCCAGTTTGCACACCGCTGGTCTAGCGCACTGCAGCTTTAAAATGATTAACAACCACAATATTATTGTAATTATTGTGTAACCTTATATTGGGCTTGATGTGCCTACAAAATTCGAAGGTGGTCACGTATCAATAATTCTTGGTAAAAAATAAAAAGGGCCAGTTGTGGTGCAAAAACAAAGAATTCAAAATTAGATTTCTTTGAATACATTGTTTCTTACAACTGGTAAACCATATTGCCAGAATTACACTGGTTTTGCAAAGACTTGATACACAACTCTCAATATACACAGTTGTCTAGTTTCCCTGCCTATGACATACACAAAAAAAAGAACACGTTTAAGTTTTTTAGTGAAAATGCGAATTTTAGAATTTCATTATGAACAAAAATATGTCTTACTACTTGCAGAACACTATGAGTGTAAGTAAGTACAGTACTCAAGGCTTGTCGTCCCCCCCGACACCTCCAACAGGTCAGGTTTTCAAAATATCCCTGCTCCAGCGCAGATGACTCAATGAGTCCCTGCTTCAGCACGTGGCTCAATCACAGGCTCTTTTTTTTGACTGAACCACTGATTGTGCTGAAGCAGGGATATCCTGAAGAACTGACCTGTTGGGGGGTCTTGAGGGCTGGAGTAGAGCACCCCTGCTATAAACAGTAACCACCTTTAGGCCTCGGGCATGGTCAGCGCTTAGGCGCGCTCTCGCTTACCAGTGAGCCCCTGCAGCCTCAATGAGAGCGGCTTTAGCAGGGGCTCGCACATGCTTCCGCAAGCGTGCGTAAGCGTAGGTCTTAGGAAAATTTTAGATTCAAGCGCTCGCGGGAGCGCAGGGACGGTCACGTGAGTGATTCGCCCAATGAGGACGAACCAGCTCCGTGACGTCACTGGCCCGCCCCTGACGGCGCGCTAACCAAGGCCAGGGAAAGCACCCGCTTTCCCTCAGCCTCAGCGCGCCTCCGCACGGCTGCTGCAACCCTGGACGCAGCCTTAGTGTAATGGATGAGATTTTAAAATAGGTTTTAGTAATCTCGTCAATGATGATCTGTCTGGTAATCATAGCTATGTGATCTGTAAGACAGCTCTCAACAACTTTTGTCTTTCCCAAGTAATTGCTAGAAGCTGTACACGTGCTTCATCGTTATCCTGCCTTCCTGACTACACCAATAGTTTGTGTGGGTTACTCTTTAAATGAGGCATGCATAATATAATTATCGAATAATAATTAATGACAGTAACAAATATTATTGTACTGTACTCCTATAAAAGACAAAGGTTAATAGTTTATGTTTTGGTGGGGTCACGTGAACATAAAACGATGGGCTCAACTGGGCTTTTTCCTGCTAGGACACGCATTACCTAGAATAAGAACAATGTATCTGTCACTGAGCTCATTTGTGCTGGAAACCTGCTGATCCCTTTAGTACTTGCTTTGAGGCAGCGTGTATGTGCTGACCACATACCAGTTATGGTAATTAATTCAATTAGAATCATCTCAGATTGTTTCTCTGGTCTGGATAAAAACAATACATTACTTTATGCCTTCTAAGATCTCAGATATAGTAGGCACTCCGATGCGCGCGCCTGTATATTGAGCGATCCATGACCTTTGGGAATGGTATGACGTGCGCCCTCATTGGCCGAACCGCTCACGACCTGGCCGTCGCGCGACAAAATCAAAACGTGTTGTCTGCTCGAAAATCGCCCGCGCCGTCGCGCTTCATCGCACGTTCTATGGCCTGCCGCATAGAGGTACGGCCTTTTGTTAACGCCCTTGCATGCGGCCGTATGGACTTGGCCTAAGACAGATTTGTTGACTATGGTATGTTAAATTTACTTTTATGTCATTTTCATAATTACGCCAGGATAGCAGACCGCAGTAATTCTGATTCATCACATAAAAACAAACGTTTATTTTGAAGATAATTACTTACGTAAAAATAGTACAAAATGGCGGTTGACGTTCCAAATAAGCTACGGTATTCTTAAAAATGGTTGCATACAGTAACTTTCTGTTCCTGAGTGGATCTTAATATCATGATAAAAACGTATCTTTCCTCCATTTTGGTTTTAACCCGTCTCTCTCTCTCTTCATGGTGGAATCCTACAGAACGTCCTCACATACTGGTGGAATTAATCATCCTGTGCCTCTCGCCTGTCTCCTCCTCCTCTCTACTTGTCTCTCATCTTAACTGCTGTCTATTTATCGAGACAAAACTACCCAGTCAGTCATCTTAACTTTAAGTATTATATCCTAACATGGTATTTACATACAGTATGTACACTGATGTCACAATATCTCCTTGTGAACATGAGGAACTCAAGCTTATTATCATGAAATGATTACCTCAGCATATGATCAGATGTCAATGGCAACTGTCTGTCTCTCGCTGTTCTTTCCCCAAACATCTCAAAACAGCCATACTGTATGCCTCTTCTCTCAGCTTGGACCTACAGTTGTCAATAATCACTCAGTGTCAACCTAAACAGGGCTGTTCAAGTAACGTAAAACCATAGTATAACCTTTGTGTCTATTCTAGTTGTTAGAATAGGTTAACTACACCTCTTTTACGTAAAATACTTCACATGTAACTGAATCTAAGAAGATTTGACATTACACATTTTAGAAAAAACCTTCACAGCTCAATCCAGTGTTAAAATAAATTAAATATATCTCCTTATGTTTGTAAGACATCTTTTCAACAATTGTCCTGTAATCACCATTCATATGCTGACATTTTAGAGGAAAAGACGATTTCTTACAAGGTAAGTAGACCTCTATATATACACCTCTTCAATATACTGTAAAGCTATCTTCACCTTATTTTGTAAGATTTAAGCCCCGATTTAAATGAATACCTCTTAAAGCTTCCTGACCAGGAGTATGACTGTTTCAAACAGTACTGAATAGAAGCCATAATTAATGTTGGCAGAACGTTTATCCAAACAGCTTTAAATATATTATAGAAATCATTTTTACACAACGACATATTGTACTCACCGGATTAAACATAGGATGAAAGTAGATGTCTTAACTAAAGAACAGGACTGTCACTTTAGGAGTGATCGAATCTTTATAGAAGGTTAAAGGAAGTTGATTGTTACTTGCCGATGGACACAATATGGCTGCAGGAAAGGCTCACTCTGGATGCGAATGATCAGCTCCGGACGCCCCCAGGTTCAGGTACAATAAGAAAAAAAAACAAGAAAAAATAAATAAAAAAGATTACTGCTTCAAAACGGGAAGAAAAAAATCTGTAGATAAAATAAGACTGCCACTGGTACCAAATGTAATGAGACTTGTTTAGTCTCGACTGGTCAGGACAGCAAAAAGTCCTGAATCTTGGAAGATTTTGTTTTTTTCATAATTTTGCATTTAGCAGCAAATCAGTGTTGAGAGATACATGAAAATGGTGGAAAGGGAGGATGTTCGATTACAGAGCCAGTTTGCTATAAAGAGGAATTTCTGATGGGGTACCAAGTACATGATTCACCCACTGTGGGTTGCCAGGTGTCCAGTATTGAACCGGACTGTTCTGTATTTGGACACTCCACCCAATAAAAAATGAGAGGTAATACTGGACATGTATGTACCCAGTATTACCTCTCTGTACATAATAACCTGACCGGCATGGGGGGAGATTACCCCGAGCAGGAAGAGAGTAGGGCTGTTGCTAGGTAGCTTCCTCCACCCTGATTGGCTGCAATTAAGAGGTGTCAGGAACTGGGGGTGGGGGCAAGGAGAGGAAGAAACAGCATCAAACGGTGAGAGGTGTGTGTGTGTGTCTCGAGCGTGTCGCAACTTTCACCATTGTGTCCAGTATTTTTCAAGAAGCCACCTGGCAATCCTTCACCCACATCATCCGCTTCCGTAACAAAATATGCATTTTTGTAATTTACAAGTGTGCAAGAAAAAGGTGTAATTAAGGCGCTAAATGCCCTATAAATACTAACACAATCAATTCCAAGTGACTTTGTGTGATGAAGAGTGCATTAAACATAAACTAGCAAGTGCAAATATAAAATAAAAAATAAAAAGTGTAAAGACCCCCTGCTTCAACCCTCTGGTGGGGTTGCCTTCACTCTTCCCCAAATAGTAGAGCTTGTATCACACGATCCAGGGGGAGCATAAGAGAAAAAACATAGAAAGAGAAACTAAGTGCAGATGTAGGTACAGTGCAAGGAATAATCCCTATTCAATCTTGGCTCCTATGTCTATCTTACTCACAAGAGATAAGAGTTTTTCAGGCAGTGTAGACCAATAAACAGATGATGAAGAGATAACCAATGGCCTCCGTCACTCAGGGGATATACCTCAGCGAGAGAGGGAGAAAAACGCACATAGCACAGATCTGGCAGAAAGGCTTCATTTATCGATAAATCTTAAAAAATGCACACTTACAGTGTATACATATTAAAACAGCATTATAGCTATAAAAGCTTGGTGGTATAGCCTGGATGAAAGCCCACACTGCCTCTCACCGCACCGCCTCCGTCTGGAGCTCCGATTCGGTCACCCGATCCTACTACCGCTTGCAGGAAACACTGCTCCGCTTCCAGTCGCGGGGTGATGACGACATTAGGCTTTGCCTATAGTGCCGCCGACAGCGACACGATGGGTGACGTCAAAGTTATGTTTCGCCAGTTGGCCCCATCGCAGGATTCCCGCAATTTGATTTGTTCAAGGGCCATCACGTGACGCGACGGCCCTTGAAAAAGAAAATTTTGCTGGCGGCGGCGGCGGCGTCTCTCCATCTCATAGTGCACGCGGCGGCGGAAATGCTTTTTTTTGGGGCGAATTCGCGTCGCCGTCACTATAAGCACGGCCTTAGAGGAATGTATGGTGGTATGAAAATAGCTATCCCCCAACTCAAAAGAAAACAGCCCCTCCAAAATAATTTACTGGGTAAATGAACACTGACAAGAGCCAACAGAAAGAGGGATCGCGTACCAATTTGGGATATACTCAAAGGAAAATGAGGTATCCAAAACAGCTCTCAGTGCCATCGCGAGATTACCTATCATGCAGGAACTTAATGACATTCCAACTGTTGAGGAGCTCAGTAAGGCCATTAACAACCTGGAAACTGTGAAAGCCCTTGATAAAGATGTGATTCCAGCCTGAAATGATCAAGTGTGGAAAGTCGGCATTAAGCCATCATTTAAACAAACTTCTTACCCTCTGTTGGAAACAAGAAGCAATGCCGCAAGACATACTGTATAAGAACAAAGGTGATAGAAGCGATTGTAATTATAGTGGTATTTCACATTTAAGTATTTGGAAAGGCTTTTCCCCATGTTGTACTCTCCAGACTACAGATTTTGGAAGATGGAATATACCCAGAGTCCTAGTGTGATTTCAGGACCTGTAAATCCCCCATTGTTATGGTATGCCCATACTATATATTTTCTTTAACTGTGCATGCAATGTCTTGTATATAATGTATACCCTGTTCATTTATGTAACTGTATTTGTAACCATGTATTATTTGTCTTAACTCTGTGCCCAGGACATACTTGAAAACGAGAGGTAACTCTCAATGTATTACTTCCTGGTAAAATATTTTATAAATAAATAAATGGTGTTCCGAATCAGACAAATAAAAGAAAATGCAGAGCGCAAAAATAAATTCTCTACACTGCTGTCATAGAGTCGAGCAAAGCTTTGATTTTGGCAGAAGAAAATGCCTGTTCAAACTACCAGAGTAGATTGAATGTCCAACTAAACTAAGTATAGTTTACTGTATTCATGATGATATGCATGGTACTGTCAACTTTGATGGATCAACATCTAGTGCCTTTAAAATTTGAAGTGGAGTCAATGTGTTCTTGGCCGACACGCTTTGGCATCTTCTCTCCTTTAAGCATATGCATTTAAAGCCTCTATTTATTGAGTATATCTATACACTAAGAAAGATGGCCAATTATTTAACTTTGCATGCCTTAAAACCAAAACCAGAGTGCACTCAGTTTTCATTTGTAAGCTGCCATTTTTGGACAATGTTGCCTCGATTGCTCACACCATAAGTGATCTGTAGAAGCTCACAAGTCGGTTTTCACTTGCCTTTCAAGAGTTCGGTCTTGCCATAAGCATTAAGAAAACCAACGTCATGGCACCGGGTATTAAAACACCACTCGTCATTACTGTAGGTGACAATGTACTAGATGTTGTGAACAAATTCACCTACATGGGCTCAACTGTCACTGGTCTCTGTCTTTAGAAGTTGAACTAAACATACACATTGGGAAGGCATCAACTATGTAAATGTATAGTATAGAATAACAAAAAATTAACAGTCAGCACTAAAATCAGAGTATATCAAGCCTGTCATCAGCACTCTCTTATATAGCAGCGAATTCTGGACAACATACTCCAGACATGACAAACCGCTTCAATATGAGCAGTCTGCTTTGCACCCTTAGAATCTCTTTGCAAGACAAAGTCAGAAACACAGAGGTCTTGGAATAGGCCACGATTCCAAATATTCCCTCAATCAACCGCGCATTCGATGGCTCAGGCATATGAGAATGGATAACGGCCAGGGGGCTCCAGGAGCTCAAATAAACGCGTTTCAGCTCCACAGACCCCCTGCTTCCACCCTATATAAAAAGGATGGACTGCTCCATTAACCCTTGGAGTGCCAAGGCCCCCTTCGACAAAGCGTGATCATATGACCACTCTTGAAAGTGGTTGAGACGATGGTGGCCCTTAACCCAAAAATGGAAGGAGACCTCTTCTATTTCCCTTCACGGCAAATCACGTTCTGTGCTACATGGAAACGCAAAAAGCAATCTAACATGGAAAAAAAAAAACCTTTCTTTCGGCATGATGGGCATCCAAATGGTTAAAGTATACAATGAGAAGAGTAAACAGGTACAGATAAAAAGATAGAAAATGAAAAGTCTGACTTCACCGAACCACCTTCAAATATCAGAAATGCTTGAGAGATGGCTGCTCTCCAATGGAACTGTGTATTAACAGTGCAATCTCGAGACAGATGCCAACAATCCCAAAAAGTTGTCTTTTTACATACGGAAGTTAAGTCAGAAAGCTTTCTCAATCTTCAATCGACTTCCACAGGGAACAGTGAGTACAAAAAACATAATATGGATCAAAATTAGTGCATATCCCTGGACCAGCGTTATCAATGGCCTACCCAGTGCCACTGACACATGCAAGGGCTCAAACAATCTACAACCTGACAATTTAAATGTGTGATACCTTGTTTGGACTTCTTCAGAAATTATCATAACCTTAAATTGAAGGCTAACCTGGAGAAATTTTGCAATAAAAATCTTTTACATTTATTTATATCTCTTAACGGCAGCATCTCCCATGGAAAGGTCTAGTCATCTTGACTCCGCGATGTCAAATGGCGCGCATTGCCATGACAACAGGACGCCTTATGGCACAGAGTAACACCCCAGAATGCTGTGTGGCGCCGTAACATCCTGTAGCGTCACTTTGTCATGGCAACAGGCCTCATATGACGTCACGTTATCATGGCAACGCAGCATCATTTGATGTCACACAGCCATGTTGACGGGATTTGCAGGGGGAGATGATGTCGCCCGGTGATTTTCCGGCTATCAACCTGTAGCCTGGAAATATGTTGCCAAAACCCGCTGCCTCTGGGTCAAACCCGGCGTGGTGGCGACCATGTAAATTATAGTGTTTACAGCTTCCGAACAGCGATGATTTACTTTTCAGTGTAAAAATGATTTTCTCAACAAAAAATGATAATGGGATACTTGTGATTGTATATATCAATTAGTTTTAGGTTGTCTTGTACACGCCACAGTTCCAGATAGGACTGGAATGACAACCTACTAGTCTATATAACTAGTCAGTGTTTATTCTCAGATGTGGGCCCTTGTTTCAGCCCTTTCTCACTTTCTACAATACTCAGCTTCAAATCTCCTCCAAAATCTCCAGCGAGTCTGTACTAAATAATAGCTGAATTAGACCTTGCAAAGGTAACCACTGCGCGCCATTTTGTAATGCGCACTTTCCCTACCACATCCTCCCTCAAGCTCCTCCTACAGTCCTGCACCGCCTCTCTCTCCCTCATTAATTCACTCCAGCTCATCTCGCGAGACCAGGATAATTATTCACCTTCCCGCGAGAGGTTCCTAAAACGGCGCTCCCGCCCAGCTGTGCGCGCGCAAGCCTCTCCCTCCACCCCCCCCCCCCTAGCGCGGGATCACAAGAACTCTCGCAGCCTGCACTGCGCGCGTGCCCGCCGCGCCCTGTCGCTATGGCAGCGACTCTTTGCTTCCGGCGCTGTGGGCGGGCGGGAGGGAGACCGGCAGTTCTGCTGCAGACTAGCAAAGCGCGGGTGAGTTTTTAAAGGGGACGCCACGACGTGCGTGGGCCGCCGGCTGTCACTCGTGTAACCGCTTCGCTGAGAGAGGTCTCGCCAGCACGTTGCTGTTGCGCGGCTGCGAGAGGGTTAATTCATCCCATTTAATCCAATGAAGGAGCTGGGCAGCAGCTCAGGACACGCTGAGCCCTCGTGTTACTACCCCCTGGCTCCTCTCAGTGGCCCAACTGACCTTAATAAAAAGCGCCTTTTGAAAAGTCAGACTCGCACTAAAAGTTTATTGGGATCATTCATGCATACTTTTTTTTTTTTAGGTTCCAAACATGTCTATAGATAGAGCATCACAATCTTGCACACCTTCCTCCCATAGATTTTCCCATAGTAAACTCGATAAACCTCCTACAAACATGCCCATGCTTCTTTATGTGCACATTAATCCCCACAAATCTGAATGAGCCTATTGTGCGCAGCAGTTGCCCCATAGATATCACCCTCGCATACACAGCAGTTGTCCCCAGGGGCTTCTGCTGTATCAATCAGAAATCTCACTTATACGTATGTATAAAAGTATTGATATGAAGCCAACAATGTACACAGTACTTTACAGCATTACAAGGCAAATGAATTACAAATAATGGGGATAAGTGCAACAGGTAAATGATAACAAGGAAATAAAGCAGAGGGAGAGGCCCTGTCCCAAAGATGTTACAATCTAAGCAAGTTATTAGTTTGCAAGTTCTGTCCTTATTTTGATTTAACCCTTTCAGTGCTCTAGAACAGGGGTGCGTGCCAATGGTGGTGTGGTGGTTACAGAGGCCCCGCGCTCTTCTCCAAGGCATTTAAATGAAATGTTTGGGGGCTCGCAGAGAGGCCTCTAACGTCCCTTACCTGTTGTCAGGTGGCTTCCAGCGATGCGTCGCCATGGTAACATGGAGTCAAATGATACCGCGGGGTCACATGACATTGTGACGTCAAGACGCCGGTCACCAGTTCAGGAGGGGGGCGAAGACTGAAAAGTTTGCACACCCCTGCTATAGGAGACCAGAAGCCTCTTGATGAGCAGAACACTGCTAGACCAGTAATGTCCTAATCGCCTTCCCTCACTAAACTTTGTTTTGTTGCATGAGAAGTGAAGTGCTTTGTTTTGCAGTGAGCTGTGGTCTCAAATAATTCCCTTTTCTTCTATGTTGCCCTGCAATGCACTGCTTTAGTGACTGTCCATCATGTAACCCCTTTGCTGCTTAAAGCGTCTGAAATTAGTTGCTTTGCAAAAACTATCTACATGGATTGTCTATCATATGTTTTAGTGCTTGTTGTCATCTGTTAAATAAATTAAAATCACATGACATACTATTTATTATATTTGGGCTTAAATGTGGAGTGTCTGCAATGTAACACAGCAGGGGGAGGCAGTGTGCTACTTGAAAACTGGATTTGCCTATAAATATTGGCACAAGGTTAGATACTGATAAAGCGGTACAACAAAAGCTTCTGTAACTGTAATTTGTTAGAGTCCTTGATTTAAAAATTCCATTATTGGAAATGGAAATATACAAATAAAAAATTAGATGACCAATGGTGGGGCTATGTAGAGCAGAATATAAGAGCAACTCTACTTTTTATCCAATAAAATACTAAAGATGCATAGAAATCAGGCTGCAAAATGTGTAAAACTCTCCTGGATCACTAGTCACAGAAAAGCAAAGGCTTTAATAAGTGGCAAGATCTTAAGAAACCTGTTGTAGTTGTTGCTATTAAAACTAGGAAGTCATATGGTACCTATTGTTTGATCACAGTCAATTATTACCTTATGAAAACCCATGGGATCATTGCAATAATAGCAAGGAATTTGACAAGTGAATTTAATCTTTCATGTGTTTTCTGTAGTAATTGGTAACAAACTGACAGCTATGTGATTTTTACAACCTAAGTTTTTCCTGTGAGTTAATGGAGATGGCAATGGATAAATTAGTTGTACTCCCACTTTCTCAAACGCAGTTTAACGTAGGGCATGTTGATCGCGGAAAGAAGTTAAGCGATTCCACCACAAAGTACAATGTAATGTAGAATGCCGTAGTGATACAGAATTTGGAGGATGGGTGATTAAAATTGGCAGATACAGTATCTCCAAATGCCAATATTAAGTTATAGTCAAGGTCCTTGAATTTGAGGGGAGCAGGGAAAATATATTAGTTTATTACAACAGCAGGTAAAAATCAGAGCATAAAAATCATCATGTTTATGGGTTTATTTTGGTGGGTTTTAGATTCATCAGTATGTACCGATGCGCACGCACCTGTGTGTGAGTGTGTGAGTGTGTAAGTGTGTGTGTGTTTAGATCATTTTTCAACAAGCAGATTTGCATATACACGTAGACTAATTTATTATTAACAGAATACATATCTAATGCAACGTATTGTATTTTCCCAATTAAAGGCTCTACTTTTATATACTTGAGGGATAGGTAAGTGAAAGTTTGGGTAAAAGCCTTAAAAATAAATACATTTTTGAAACCCATGCAGAACCCCTGTAAGCTCATATTGAACCCCCAAAATAACCACAATGTGTGTGTATATATATATATATATATATATATATATATATATATATATATATATACACACATATGTGTCAGAGGAGTGCTACTGAGCATGGCAATATATATTTAAAATCAGAGACAAAACATGAAACACAGACAGAGCCCAGTGCTACATCCATTGACACAAATACACGGTACAGTGCCGATATATAGATATCTTTTGAATAAAATGGTCTTTTAGTTTAACTCTTTGGCCAAAGTGTCGTAAGCCCATGAGCCCCTCCAAGGCAGACCACTCCTCTTTGACACTTATATGCATATATATACGTTATGGTTATTTTGGGTGTTCAATATGAGCTTACAGGGGTTCTGTATGTTTTGCAATTCTGTTCAGCTGTTCCCAGTTGATTTGGATGGTGGCTCCTCCTTCCCAGGTTTGAAGCTCACCCCCTCCCACTTTTAAATGGTTAAAGCTCACTCCATTTCACCTTCCACACTCATGGGAACTTGCATGCAGTTTGATTGCGACAAATCTAATACAGAGTGCTTTTCCTTGTATTGTACAGGTTAATAAGAGCTTCAATCAGACTTAGAACTATGCAACTAATTTTGACAGATTTATTATAAATCATTCTTCCTAGTAATGTACAAGTTATTAAGAATTTATATTAGCGTTAGGACCCATGAGACGTGGTCTGCCTTGGAGGGGCTCATGAGCTTACGACACTTTGGCCAAAGAGTTAAAAAAAAAAAATATATATATATATATATCACAAACAAAGAGTAGCGCTAAAATGTGTAGTTGAACCAGGTGTTAATAAACATGTGCATAAATAATAAATCAATGATAATTATTTAAAAAAATATAAATGAATAGTGCAACACCAAATATTAATTTAAATATAATAGAACCAAACTCGTGAATTGAAACGGATGAAAAGTCCAGATCAGGAACCAGTCTATGGGGAGGCAAAGCGTCTTAATATGATCTCGCCAGATCACGGATATCTACAAAAAGAAAGAAGCGCCAGCTCCATAGCATAATACTGTAAAAATAGGAATCTTTATTCAAGCAGAGAGTGGTCACCAGGACCTATACTCACATAGTGGCTAAAAACACAGTCATTTGAGACAATCTGTAAGCAGCAGCGGGTCAGCGCAGGTGGATGTGACAGGCAGATGGCCAGGAACAGTAGGTGTTGAGGTAAATAGTCAATAGGGGAAGACAGTCCACAATATACCTCTTGATGTAATGGTGAAGAGTGCACCACAGCGTAACTCCCACCAGCTAGTAGATTTTGTAATATACAGTACCCTCCTGTGGTGATACAAATGTCCACACTGAGTTCTCAGTGGCAACAGCTGAATGGAGGAGCTGCTGTGAATCGCGGTGTTCCGCAGCAATGGCGGCACCACGAGAAGTAGGAGGAGAGGTAGCTGTGAATATACGAAGCCTGGAGATGATAGGACAAACTTCCAACCTGGCCTGGCTCCGCCTGCCATATGCGCGTCACCGCGTGCTGACGTCAGACGCCAACGCATTTCGTCACAATCAGTGACTTTCTCAAGGAGAATACATCAAGGTATATTGTGGACTGTCTTCCCCTATTGACTATTTACCTCAACACCTACTGTTCCTGGCCACCTGTCTGTCACATCCACCTGCGCTGACCCGCTGCTGCTTACAGATTGTCTCAAATGACAGTGTTTTTAGCCACTATGTGAGTATAGGTCCTGGTGACCACTCTTTGCTTGAATAAAGATTCCTCCTATTTTTACCGTATTAAGCTATGGAGCTGGCGCTTCTTTCTTTTTGTTTTTTTGTGTGTGTGTATATATATACAGTGTTTGACATATATATATATATATATATATTATAGATAGATAGACACTGTACCGTGTATTTGTGTCAATGGATGTAGCACTGGGCTCTGCCTGTGTTTCATGTTTTGTCTCTGATTTTAAACATTTTTGAAACCCCCAGAATTGTTCCTGTAAAAATCGATTTTAACTGTAAATGAAGGGACCTAATTATGATGGTCATTTCAACAATTCTTTGTGTACAGTACGTGGTTTTAAAAACGAAATATACACAGAACATGTAAAGTTTGTAGCTCCTGAAAAGAAAGCACTAAATTGCAAAAGACCATAAATTAGAGGATGCTGTTTCCACCCTATTTGTTGCTCTTATTGTAAAAATGTGTCAATACGTTAATTGTATGTATACATAGCTATGCTGCTTGCTATTTATACTGTATAACTGTCATTGACAATTGGCAATCAAGGTTGCTTGGAAAGTGAATAATTTAGTAACTACATACTGTATTTCTACAACCAACATTGGTCACTTAAAGAAGATATTTTGGTGAACTTCATGTATAATATTGTAAGATATAATTTGTTCACCAGATCCTATAATCAGAGCAGTTATATGACACATGGAGTATTTGTTAAATTATGACTTCCCAAAAGGGTGTGAACTAAAATGACATTTGGAAAACTTTGTCATTGGCCTTAGCCCCTGTTGAGGTGACATTTTTCGCACCTCATTTTGCTACAAATGACAGCTCAGCCACTGCCCTAATTTAGGCCATTGTTTTTGTTATGATTTCCAACATAATTTAAGTAATTCCATTGGATTATGCGCTCTCACTTGTAATTATAGCATAGAAACCGCATGCTGTTTATAAATAGAAATTAAGTTGTAAAAGCATTACATTATTTTTTAGATCCTGTGAAAATGGTTAAACTTTAATTATAACTATTGAAGGCAGAAATGCCTCTATTTTCGGCACAAGCTGTGATAATAAATCCTATAATTGTTTAATAAAACATGATGAAAGCAAATTATTTTCATGTGGTTTTACAGTACCTGTTTTTATACAGCTTGGAGGACCAGAACTATCCCTCGTTTACATCGCTTCGGGCGAGCATTAAAGCCATGTATCCAAATAGCATTCATTTTGAATAATATAATTTGTATGGCTGTCAGCCTGCTCATGCTATATAAACTCTTCTTACATGTTTTCCTACTTTTTATACTTCTACTAGGTTGTGGTCAAAGTGACTTCAAAAGTAGTGGTACAATTTCGATTAAAAATATATATGCAATATTTGGGCATAGCTCTTTGGATGTTATCATAGAGTAGTTTATTCAGCATTGATGAAGAAAAACAGAATAAGCGCAAAACAACCAAGGGTGAAATTAATGTGCAATGTATAATGTGGTAAAACTGACAGAGCAATGCAAGAACAAACTAACATGCTCCCAAATGGATAAAAGCCGTGTGACCAGTCATTGTCCAGAGATGAATCAACCAGAGACTCCACTCTTCCGCTTGTTCCCTCAGAGCTCTTGTACGCATGCGCAGCCGGCCGGTGATGTCACTGATAGAGGCAGGGCGAGTCACGTACCCATAGTGGTGTAGAGAACAGAATTGTTCCAGTGATTAATAGTCTGGTTCACCTCGTAATTAACCCTACGCGTTTCACTAATACAAGCTTCCTCGGGGGTTTGAACGGCTTTTATCCATTTGGGAGCATGAGAGTTTGTTCTTGCATCTGTCAGTTTTATCTTTACATAAAGCTGCATCTGCACTATGTTCTGCATTTTTCTTTCCTTCATATTCACCACGGACCTCTGAACTACGCTGCAATATACCTCCCAGATACATTTGGAGTCATCACTTTGTGATAAAACGCTTGCTTTAATCTCACAGCATGTGAGTTGAACACCAACAGTTTTTATCCACATTACATGCTATATTGTGTACCTTGAGCCAAGTTTGCGCTTTGATTCTGCTGCACTTCTATCCTGTGGATGTTGGGAAACATCCTGATTTTAGCTGCATCTTGCCCATGGTCATTTGTATCACATATCACATCTCAGTATTTTTTTATTATAATAATAGTTTGTTCTTGTATAGCGCTACTAGTTTTACGTAGCATTTCTCTCTCCTTCATATGCACCATGGTCTCTCTGAACTACGCCGCAATATACCTGCCAGATACATTTTGAGTTCTCACTTGGTGATAAAACGCTTGTTTTTTACTCATAGAGCAGCGGTGCTCAAACGGGGGGGCTGCAAGATTATTTAGGGGGGCGCAGGCGGCATGCGGCGAAACCTGCTGTGCGCGGGCCGACTGACACTATGTGCGGGAGGGCAAAGAAGCTCTGTGCTGGCGCTTCTCTGCTTGCTGCTGGGGCGGGGCCTTACTGTTCTGTGCTCTCTGCTTGCTGCTGGGGCGGGGCCTTAGGCCTGGGACATAGTGGGATCAGCCTTGCTGATCCGGGCTGAGGCGCACTCACGCTCAGCACTGAGCCCATGCAGCCGCAATGAGAGCGGCTTTAGCAGGGGCTCACGCACGCTTGCGGAAGCGTGTGTCTCACCAAGTTTTCAGATTTGGCGTTCGCCGGAGCGCAGGGCCGGTCACGTGAGCGGTTTGCCCAATGAGGGCGAACCAGCTCCGTGACGTCACTGGCCCGCCCCCTGACACGCCCACGGACGGCGCGCTGTCTAAGGCCAGGGAAAGCACCGCTTTCCCTGAGCCTCAGCGCGCCTTTGTACGGGCAAACTGTCTATGTCCCAGGCCTTACTGCTCTGTGCTCTGTGCTCTGTGCTCTGTGCTCTGTGCTCTGTGCTCTGTGCTCTGTGCTCTGTGCTCTGTGCTCTGTGCTCTGTGCTCTGTGCTCTGTGCTCTGTGCTCTGTGCTCTGTGCTCTGTGCTCTGTGCTCTGTGCTCTGTGCTCTGTGCTCTGTGCTCTGTGCTCTGTGCTCTGTGCTCTGTGCTCTGTGCTCTGTGCTCTGTGCTCTGTGCTCTGTGCTCTGTGCTCTGTGCTCTGTGCTCTGTGCTCTGTGCTCTGTGCTCTGTGCTCTGTGCTCTGTGCTCTGTGCTCTGTGCTCTGTGCTCTGTGCTCTGTGCTCTGTGCTCTGTGCTCTGTGCTCTGTGCTCTGTGCTCTGTGCTCTGTGCTCTGTGCTCTGTGCTCTGTGCTCTGTGCTCTGTGCTCTGTGCTCTGTGCTCTGTGCTCTGTGCTCTGTGCTCTGTGCTCTGTGCTCTGTGCTCTGTGCTCTGTGCTCTGTGCTCTGTGCTCTGTGCTCTGTGCTCTGTGCTCTGTGCTCTGTCTTCACTGCACACAGACAACCCCTCCTCCTCCTGTCTGTTTATCCACCCCAGTTTTCAGCAGCACACGGGGGACCAGAGCATGCTTAGTAACTCACCCCCACCCCCCAGGTGAAAGTGTGTGACTGTTATGATTGTGTTGAGATATGTGTGTGTTGTGTCTGTTATGATTGAGTATGTGTGTTGTGATTGTGTGTTGGTTGTGATTGTCTGTGTGGGTGTTGTGATTGAGTGTGTGTTGTGATTGAAGGCAGCGGTGTGCAAACTGGCATGCGCGCCCCCTTGAGGGGGCTCAAGATTGTTTAGGGGGGCGCAGGCGGCGTGCAGCAAAACCTGGTGTGTGCGGGCCGGCAGACGCTTTGTGCGGGAGGGCGAAAAAGCTGTGTGTGGGCGGCCAAGAAGCTGTGCGCGGGCGGCTGAACCAGGATAGTGCAGGTGGCGGCCATGTGATGGTGTGTGTGTACGCGCGGGGGCTTCGGAGTTATGGGGGAGGAGCACGCCTGAGCACTGTGATGTCAAACGCCCCTCCTTCCGGTGTCTGCCCTTCAATAGCGCTGTGGTCTTGCTCTCCTCTGCTGGCAACCTGCTTTGCTGCGATCCTCTGCAAGTGAAAGGTTAGGCTGCTACTATATCAATCATACTATGAATGCACAGAAAATAATAATAAAAAAAAAAAGTGAATACACAACGTTGAAAACGGAAATAAATAAATAATACATAGGTAGGAGTGTGGATGACACTGGGGACAGCAAGCCAAAGAGCAGGGAGAATAAAAAGGCAAATGGGAGAAGGGAAAAAAAAGGGTGGGGGGAGGTAGCAAAGAGGTGGATGAATGCCCCCCCCCCCCCCCCCCCCAAATGGATTGCCTTTGTACACGTACGCACTCCCAAGCTTGGCACATGGGAAGACAAACAAAATTGAATTTGAAGCGCGCTCAGCAGCAGTCAATGCGTACACACACACAGCCACACAAACACACACACAAAAATAGCCCCGATCCATGCCGCCCCACTCGTGCTTGCAAAATTATGCAGGACACCCTGTGCTCACACTTGGAGAGTTGGTGATGTCACCGCTCTCAGCGGCAGCATGGATGCAGCCTAATTTTGTAAGCGCGAGCTGTTGAAATATGTTAGTATTTAGACATATTTGTATTTACATTGTATACTGTTTAATAAAGGTTTTTTTTTTCCATGTGATTTTGATTACATCAGGCAGGGGGAACCTGAGAAATTTCATGGATGAAAAGGGGGGCTCGGCATAAAAACGTTTGCTCACCCCTGTCATAGAGCATGAGAGTTAAACACTAAAAGTTTTTATCCACATTTCATGCTATATTGTGTAGCTGTATTGCACTGTTTTTTCTTTTTATTTCACATGTACCGTGATCCTGTACTGTGAATTGCTACAGATTTTAAAATGTATTAATATTGGTATGTGTGAACTGGATTCAACCATCAATTTGCAAGATCCTAAAATTTAATTAACAATTTGGTGTGTCTGTTGATTAGGCAGGCCCCTCCCTTAATTATTAGTCAATGTGGCTGTGTCTTAGCATACTTAAGGCAGGATACTTTGGCTGTGAGCCATGTGGCTGTGTAACATCAAAGTGTGTAGCAGAGTTAATCTTGGAGTTCATATTGGAGGTGAAGATTGAGGAGGATTTGAACTCTGAACAACAACTTTTCTTTCTAAAAGCAGTGATTCTTTGTACTCTTCCTAGCATCCAATACCTGACCAGTCTCTCCTCCTGTATCTCACTATGCCCTCCCAATTTCTTTTTCTGTTTACTGTTTCCTCGCTCCTTTGTGAACATCCCGTTCTCTCCAACATCCTCACTCCCCACTGCATCATTATTTATACACCTCTCTCCCAACAACTTCTTTACCCCTCAATAAAAAACACCCCCACAAATCCTCTATTCACACCCTCTATCTACTGCTTCCTGCTGCTGGGGATCTCTCCTAAGCCTGAACCCAGACATACACACCTGATCTTACCCACGCCTCCCTGCCATCTCTACCCCTGTAAATGGTGTTAGTCTTTTCATTTAACACTGACTAACCTTAAAACTTGCCCCACAAATCAAGCATCCCAAAAGCCTGCACTCATGGCTACTGTCCCACAGTCACTTATACCACCCATTGTGGCCAAGCACACCCATCTACAGCACTTATTCCCTCACCTGCTCACTCTGTAAGTTTCCCCACAAACCTCTTAGATTGTAAGCTCTTCGGGGCAGGGTTTTCCTTTCCTATTGTCTGATTTTTGCTGCACTTATTGTACTATTATAATTCCCTGTACTGTATTCTTTGTTAAGCGCTGAGTCCACTTTTGGCGCTATATAAATAAAGACATACAATACAATACAATCCAAGATTGCGCTTTGATTCAGGTGCATACAGCATTGGTCTGAAAACAGAAACTGAGAGCTTGTCTTTCTAAAATAAATGCATTGTTCTTTGAGGAGAAAGTGGAAATGTGTATAAATAAAAAGGCAGTGTGCACCATAGACTTGAAAATAGAAAAAGTAGTTGTACCATGTAGCACCTGGTTTGATTACACCAATCACTGAGCATATTGATATTAAGGTGACCAAGGTCACCAACGGCCGTTTAATATGCACTCATGGTTGGAAATGTATACAGAGGATATAATATCCGAAAGGAGGCTAACTAGTGCAAACGAACCAAATATCTAAGGCAAATAATGGTAGGGCATATCTGCTAAAATCAAAAAATAATAATTTTTTAATAATATACAATAATTACGCCGAAACACAAAAAAAGTGATAAGAAAATAATGTGAATATAAAAATGGATTAAAATAAATCCCCTGGTGTGGGACAGGTGGTGAATGGTGAGATGGAAACACAGTATAAAGGTATCCGCGTAAAACAGTTACACAATCTAAGGGCCTCATGCAGAGAGCAGCGCTAACAGGGAAAGCGGCATGTATTGGCGAAATCTGCCTTTAGAAAGGCAGAAAATGGCGAGTTTTAAAAAAAGCGCCATTTTTTTTTTTTTCTCTGAAACTCGCCGCGCGGCTGGAGAGAACATAAATCTCTCCAGTGTTGAAAACGGCCGTATTCAGAGAGCCGTGAATGCCATCTAGTGGCTGTTCGCGGCAAAAAAAATGGCGCGATTTTCAACATTTTCCTTCGCCAGCAAGAAGCTGGCGCTCGGCGGCCGGTGGGGGAGAAAAAAAAAAAACCCCCCGATTTTTCCCCCACTAGTTTCAACAGCGCTCATATCGCTGGTTGAAACTCTCCATATGCAGAAAGGATTCTAAATGCAGTTTTATGCCCTTTCTGCATATGGAGAAAAAAACTCTCCATTACAGTTACTTTTTATTCCCCTCTCCAATTTTAAATAGCGCTGCTCTCTGCATGAGGCCCTAAGTGTCTTAAACCATTCACATGTTCCTAATCACACAGGCATATTGGAAACAGTATAAAGGTATGCAAATAGACCTCTGCATAAAACAAGTATACAATCTTAGTGTCTTAGACCATTTGCATATTCTTAATCACACAAGCATATAGTCCAGTGTCAAGTAAGTATAACGAAGCACAGAAGACCTATGCCAAATCACATCCAGGAAAATAGATATGATACCCAATATGGGTATCATATCTATTTTCCTGGATGTGATTTGGCATATATCTAAGTACCCTCTGTATGATACTTAGAGTGAAACATAGGTCTTCTGTGCTCCGTTTTACTTACCGCGATCCCCGTTATAACGCGGTCACATTATGTGGACCCCGAGCACCGTGTTATAACAGCTCAGTTATATACCTTGTGTGGTGTTATTGCTTACTACTGTTGTATTGGTTCCTGTGAGGGGTTATCCCGCCAACGCTGGGATCCCTCATAGGTGGAGGCGCAGCACGTAAGGAACTTCAGCTCACCCCAGGCTCCCAGAAGCAGAGGTTCAGACCTCCTGTGAGCATACAGGTACAGCAGCACGCGTAGTCACCCGCATATTTCCTTTAGGCATAGGGAAAAGAGGCTACATAGGTCAGCAGCAACATACCAAAAAGAAGTAGTGGAAAGAAGTTAAAAGAAGTAGCGCTTTGTCAAAGAGCAATGTTGTGCGAAATGCTTTAGACTGTCCCACTACTTCTTTTTGGTATGTTGCTGATGACCTAATACATTTTTATTCTACGATTCAGCCTCCATAATTTTTTTGAGCAGTGCTCTGCCTAATTCTTCCCCCATGGGAAGCACCTCCTCTCGAAATGTATTATTTTAAAGTTAATGATGACATTGCTATAGTTTTTATATCCACACTGACAAGGCTTTTCCTTTGTATGTTAATAAAGACCTATGCATCTGTGCCCATAGAAGGCAGCTAATTTGCATTGAATGACAAAAGTCCTGAATATTTATTCAGGGATTCAGTAGTAATTGAGGAATTTAATTTAAAGGCATCCTAAAGTGCATTGTGGGCATTAGGATTTTCCTCTGAGGCCCAAGCAACCTGAAGATATTGGACAGTACTGTTATCTTGTCCTGTAGTGAAGTACATCTGATATAATTAGTTTGTAGCATATTAGTCTTTATACACGCGTTGTGTACAGTCTACAGCAGGGGCGGACTACTCCAGTCTTGAAGGGCCACTAACAGGTCAAGTTTTAAGGATATCCCTGCTTCAGCACAAGTTGTTGATTGAGCCACTGATTGAGGCACATGTGCTAAAGCAGAGATATCCTTAAAACCTTGAGGACTTGAGTCACCCACCCCTGATCTAGAAGGAATAAGGGGAAATGTAGAAAGCAAAGGTAAAGAATTGTGGAATAGAGTATCGTTCAGCTGCATAGCCAATCCTAATAGAGGGAATGGGTGTATGTTAGGGGTATGCCAGATAACTTACCTTTTTAAGAACGTCTTTCAGGGAATTTTAAAATGTCTGAAAGCTGGGGGAGATTCTGTTGGTACGTGGTAGGGGAGCAGCACGGGAGAAGTCTTGTAGGCAAGAGTGAGGTAATAAAGGAGGGAGAGGTGGATGTCATGGGCAGAACGGAAGGGATGTTTAGGGGTATATTTGGAGACAAGGACTTACAAGTAAGGGGTGGCAGCGTTGTTGAGAGCAGAGGATTTTACATTTAATTCTAGAGGACATGGGAAGCAAGTGTAGGGATTCGCATAGTGGAGCAGCAGAGGTTGACCGACGAGTGAGGCAGATGATTCTGGCAGCAGCATTATGTATTGATTGGAGTTGGCACAGGTGGATGCGGGAATGCTATCTTGGAGAATGTTGATGTAGTCAAGGCGGGATAAGGTGAGGGATTTAGGATTTGAGGTGCGTCATGAATGAGAAAAGGGCGTTTCCTGGCAATATTTCAGCGCTGGAAATGGCAGGACTTGGTGAGGGATTGAAATGTGAGGACTGAAGAAGAGGGCAGAGTCAAAAAAGACCTAGACAGTGGGCTATGGGTGTTGAGATTGTGGTATTATTGACCGTGAGAGAGTATTTTAGTGTAGGGGTGACAGAGGAAGGGACAAGATTAATTGTTCTGTTTTGGACATTTTAAGAATTGTGAACACCAAAGGAACAGTGATAAACTGGTGTTTATTGGCATTGAGCATATTCCTTGGGGTCAACATAAGGGAGACTGGAATAAGATCCTTCTGCAGACTGAATGCAGATGGATCTACACATTACAAACACTGAGTCCAAAGGGCCTAAATGAGGGCTATATATACACTTCTTTTATATAAAGTAAGATTTACAATGTTTGCGAAAAATGGCTCTATGGTACAACTTAGGGGGTTCTGGTATATAGTATAAAACTAGATGTTCGTTTTGACCTATTGGGCGGACAGCATAGGTTAGATCATTTCTACACTACCATGACTTACAGACGACTATATGTTTGCCCTCTATACACACTATATATACATATGCAACATGTATGTGAAGCAGTGTATATATTGGCCCTCATTGTATGCCAGCACCTTTACCAGCATCCCTTGCCATCGAAATTACCAATTTTTCTTTGTTTTGTTTTTTTGTTTCCTGTTTTTTGTTTATTGATACGACTACTTGGTACATCTGTACTGCTTACCTGCCAAGTATGTATTTACTAATAGAAGAGTTTAGTTCCAAGCGCCCCATTAGACTTCTAATGGGATCTATCTGAAGTCGAGGAGCTACCTATGAATAAGGACACAATTCTCATGTTTCCCACTTTATTTGTTTATTTATTCATTTATCACAGTACCTATGAGGTTAATTTAGCTGTTTATCTCTTTAAGAGAGAGGTATAGGTACACTAAGGATCGCACAGCATTAGAGTATTTAAGAGGGCAGCGCTGCTCTGCTAAACACCTCCCACCTTGAGAAAGCGCCAGCCCCCTTGCACGCGAAACGTACGTCGGCATGACGTTATCGCGTTGACGTCGTGGAGGAGGAAGTAACGGGTGAGATCGTTCTGAGCAGTGTGGTAGTTGCGGGCTGCTTTTTATATTAATTATATGGGGCATAACGTACTATAGGCTGTCTGGATTTGCCTGGCTGTCTACTTGGTACAAATTGTGAAGTATTTTGATCCCACGGTCTGCCTATACGGCATAGTACAACCGGCATTATATGACTATCCACTCAGAGTTAAAGAGACAAGTCAGGCTGTCTGGATTTGCCCTGCTGTTCACTCTGCTTAAACGTTGAAGTATTTTCTGACCTCACGGTCTGCCTAACGGCACAGTATAGCCTGCACTGTATGAATCACCACCCAGAGGAGAGACAGGATAGGTATTTGTATTGTGATATTAATTCAGTGATTTTGTCTCACTCACCACGATCTACCCACCTGTTTAGGGATCTATTTCTAGATCAAGTTGGAATTATCCATGGTCATCCCTAGATTGGTTGTCACCCATTACATATATGTTTTAATTGTTTTTATGATAGTTTAGAGTATGCGTTATATGTTATGTGTCACTTTGATTAATCAATAAAGTATTTATTATTTTTGCCTTATGGCTTTTAGTGGCAATTGTCCTCCCACAATGTTGGGAGCGATTGCTTACCTGTACCTTACAGCTAACTGAATCACTCATACAGTTGGTATTCAAACCCTGCTAAATATTCTGAGCTTTGTGTGCAGCTAATGAGGATCTTTCTAGGAGGACTCTTTGTCTCCTTATATGTGTTTTTGTCTGTTAGCATTACCCTCTTTGCACCAGCAGGAAATATATAATAAAATATAAAAAAAATAAGAAATGTTTCATGATCAAATTTGTATTATGGTGAGCGGTATATCACAAGTTATGTACAGTATACATGATCCATGGAATAACCTACCAACAGTGGTGGTAGATGTTAATATAGTGAGGAAATTCCAAAATGCTTGGGATCGACACAAGGTTTTCTTAAATACGAAAGAAACCAATGGATTGAATAGGGTTTGACAGAGGAAAATGGGCAGACTGGGGTGACCAACTTGTAATCTGTTGTTGATTTCTATGCATCTGTATTTCTATGAATGTGCAGTCAATGAGAAACGGTGTGTGGCTACCACGTGTCTGTTTGTGGTAGACTTGACAAGAGTATACAAACATTTGGGGAGTTGTGGAGTTCTGATATTTGATAATACTGCTCTGGAAAACGGATTTTAACTGGACGAGTTTCTCCATCAAATTCGGCATATAACTCAAATCTCTGTTGGAACATGTTCTGCTGCTTCAACAATGTTTGCTATCACAACACAGCTGCAGATTTTCTTAATGCAGTCTGACAGTACAAATAAAATCAAACAGTTCCCAGCTCCTTCCAAGATTAAAAAAAAAGGTCTTCCATATTCAATTTTAGCTTTAATTTACTGTAGATGATTCATAACAAATATGAAAAAACGTAAGACCTTGCAAAACTATTTCTGCATACCGACTTCATCATATCCAACCAGTAGGACCAGTAATGGAGTAGGTCATTTGAGTAATGTGTAATCTACATGCCAACCTGCTTTAAATTTAGGTATTGTGTTAGTCATGAATATATTTCTATCTGGGTTAGTCCTATAGCAAGCTACAATTACAATATACCAGAATAGTCCTTGCTTTAAATATTGAATTTATACTATAATTAATAGTATTTAATTGCTGGGTAAATATGTTTTGAAATAATTGCTACTTGTAGTCAATAAATGACATAAGGAAACACATGTAGAGTAAAATACTAGTTAATATTTGTACAGGTTGAGTTTGTTCTGTAAATAAATCTATTATTGATATTCTTTATTAATGCAGCAATTGGTCAGTCTACAAACGTTTTTCAAAATTCATAGAATGGAGAAACTTTAGTTGTTTCCTTTTATATTAAATGCATGGGGTCATTGTGACTGCATAAGCATTTCAGACAACGTTTTGGGGTACGTTTGTATATATAACTTTGCTTAAAAAATGGGGTGGCAACAGATGCATGCATTTTTGGGGGACACACACCTTTTGCAATATGAAAATTAGTCGTTTTGGGATCCACCAGTCCTCTTTTTAAAAATAAATAAATGAAAATAGAAATATATAAAATAAGTTGTTAATTCTACAGCCTACTTTTATTATTCTTGTATAAAACCAGAGTGTTTGAATTACTCAATTTTTGAGATGCATTATACTCTCTTTGAAACATTGGCACGTGATGTGTTAGGTGATCTGGCTGCCTTGGATAATTGGTTGAAGAGTCCTGGTATAGTGTAGAGATAGCTTTTGGACCGGACCCCAAGATTCACATTCTGGTATCATTCTCTGTGAAGATTCTCATAACATGGTCTTTGTGTGTGTGTGTTTTGTGTTTGTGTGTGTGCGCGTCACGTACAGCAGGGGCGGAACTAGTCACTGGTGGGACACGGTGCAAGTAAAAAACCAAAGCCTCCTCCCGGGGCACTACCTGTAGAACGGGTTGTTACGCGGCGGCAGAAATGGAGGAACCCCACCCATGGAATGGGACTTAGAGACGTAGCCATTTTGGTCTTGAGGTAGGTGATTAGAATTACGATTAGAGGTAAGGTGTGAACGGGTTAAGGTTTTTAAGGTGAGGCGTTAGAGCACACACTACCTTCAGCGGCAAACTGTCCCGATGGTGAAGCGGTGGTGGCTGAATGGCTGTAGCGAAATTTCCTAGACCGCCCAACCCAGGCTGTGATTGTAGAAGTTGGGTCCTAACTTCCATGTTCGGCCCATCGAGGTTGGCTACCACTGCCGGGTAGGGCCTGGGGAGGGGGTGTGGAGACAGGGGGGCCTTTAGAAATACTGCTAAAATAAGCTGTTCCGGCATGTGGAGGATGGCCCTAAAGGTGGTGGGCCTTGGTGCAGTAGAACTGGCTGCACATATGGTAGTTCTGCCACTGTATTACAGACTTTGTTGGAGAAAAAGAAAAGTAATCTTTCTGTGACTTTCCCTCACAAGGAATATCTGCACCGTAATTATTGTTGGGCTTTAAAGGTGCAATCCACCCAAACAAACCTTTATTTTTTGACCGGATTGGAATCGGGGGTTCTCTAGAGCTGAACCACACTATTTTCCGCTTCGGGGGATCTCCAGGTTCCTGATATACTGGTGAAGTTACCGATATTACTTCCTGGTTTTTAAAGGGAATTTAAATGGCCGTTCAATAGGAATCCACAACCGATGATGTTGCCTCTTCCTATAGGCTTTGTATTTGGCAAATATTTTGTTTCATTCACCTGAGGGAGATAAAAACCTGGTAACTTCACCGGTTTTTTATCTCTGGAACTGGGGGTGTCCTCTGAGCTGAAAATAGCAGTAGGAGGAACTGCTCCTTTAAATATCAATATTAGAATTTTAAAGAGGGCAATTTCTATTGTCTGTTTTTTTTATTTTTACGGCATTGCAAATATCTAGGATGCCGATCGATCTGTTCTCTCGTAATCGATCCTGCTTCCCAGGATACACAATGTGGCTGCCTATTTCAAAAGAAGAAGTGTTATAGCTTCCCAAATAGTTCCTATAGCAACCTAAGAAAGCTTAATTCATAAAAGCAGCAGAATGTGTGTGTTTTTTTAAATAGGTGTGAAACAAGGGGTCTCTGGAGCTGAACCCTATAGGTGATGTCTGGAGCAGCTCTGCAGGTTTAAAGTCTCACGCTGACCAATAGGAAGCAGCAATGGATGACATCACGGCTTCCTATTAGCCTGCGGGACATTTAAGCCGCCATTTCGATAGCCTCGCACATCACAGCCAGAGCTGCTACTGGTACTCCCTCCTACGGAGGTAAGTTTCTCAGGAAGCAGGGGGTCCCTAGAGCTGACATTAACACAGTTCAGCTACGGAAACACCCTGTTTCAATCCCATAACGCGAAGAAAACAACAACAACAAGGATAGAAGAATTGCTGAGTGGGGGGGAAATGTAGAAAGTATTATCTAATACTACACAACTGATTTATTAAAAAAAAAACACATATAGGATTTTGAATGACATTTACATTGTTGGATATGGGTCCTTCTCCCATAGGTAGCGTTATGTTCCTCTCAAAATGTGTAATTTCCGGCACTATACCTCATCAATAAACACACAAATAACGCTTTTGTAAATGAAATCTGTGGGAGTGATTATTTGGTGGCAAACTGATTTATACACTGCCTTTTTCTCTGCAATAAGCCCTTTCTGTCTTTCAAGTGTAGCAGGTCATCCCTGACTACTATTCTGCTCAATGGGATGGCAGTAAACTCTGGTACTATCAGATTGCCAGTAGTTGTTACGGGATTTTCCCCCTCACCTTTGGTACTGCACTTCAGTGACAGCAGAGGGTGGTACATCCTGTTGTAACTGGGACAATGGGGTGCCCGCCTTCTGGCTGTACTTAAGGGCATCCCATTGTCCCAGGGCCCTAAAGTTAGTGGTTGTTCTTTCCCCTCTGAGGAAGGCAGTCACACAGTTGGGAGCCTGAGATTGGGGCCTTCCCATGTGCTCTTCCCTCCGGGGGAGAGTGAGTGTGGACCATACCTCTGCCTCCGCTATGGAGGGGGGGAAGAGCTAGGACGGCTGCGGGTGCCCTTGGCCTGTAGTGACGGTCCAGGGACCATCTTCAGTCATAGCTGACCAGACAGACTGTATCCGGCAGAAGACTGCCGTGTAACTGTTACTGCAGAGTGTAGTAATAAACCCGTTCCTGTTTTGCAATATACCTCCTGCCTGGTACGTGACCTTACTGGGGGGGAGAGGTAATAGTTCTACCGTGGGAGATCACCTTCAGTTACTGGAGCCTACGGCAGATGGCGGCACTGCACTGCTAAGGAGATATGTGGGGTATGAACCCCAGAAGCCTGTTGCTGTGTCGCCACTACCATTGGCGGACGACTCAGTCCTCCTGTTGCCAGCAGGTATAAGCACCACACACCCTGTAATGGCCCCTATCTGCAATTGGGTGGGGGAAACACCGTTACACAAGAAAGAGACTTTATTTTTTCCCAACTAACTGAATGTGGTTTCCTTCCCATTGTGTACATAAACTACTAGACATGGCTCAGTTATAGTCTGTCTTTTTGGAGAAGAATTTTTTTTTACAGTGAGGTGAAAATGGCACAGAAAATACTTTGAGATACCCCGTAGTACAAAGTTCTAACTCTTTTCTGTTTTTAATGGTGTTGCCTGTCCTGTCCAAGAGTGGGCGGGATATGAAATATTTATTTTCACAAACTAAACACACCTCGGGCAGGATGAGATCACTGTAGTCACTGATAACAGGAAGCGTAATGCAGGAATATACTGTAGTGCTGTAAAATGATTAACAGCAGGTTGTAAACTTTCAGAAACATATATATTTTATGGGAATTTTCTGACATTAACAATGAGCAATCGATATGTTTGTTATATTCCTCATTATAGGCTGCACTTGGAGTGTTTTATTTTTTATTTTTAATACATCAACATAGAGAGGTTGCATTTTACGGTATTTTGTCTCAGTAAGTGTAAAATATGTTGCAGAAAGAGAAGTCAACTGACTTGAAAGCCTCTTATTAACTACTTTTTGTACCAATTTTCTCTCTAGGGTTTAGTGGTTGCACCACACTAATAGTGCTCTTCACAGTTTACCCATGTGGCCTTATGACTTTTCCTGATGGCCCTATGATTTATTTATTTTTTGCTTGTTTCTGGGGTGAACTTGAATATGGCTTTTGAGTGCCATAGATGTAGAATGGATGAAGATATCCTCCTCCTCTGTTTCTGGCATATTGGGGAAACAGGCACACGGTCTTAATCATCAAGGAGGTTTAATGTGCCATAAAGACCAACGTTTCGGCAGTATAGTACTGCCTTTCTCAAGGTGAAGGCTACCTTTACCTTGAGAAAGGCAGTACTATACTGCCGAAACGTTGGTCTTTATGGCACATTAAACCTCCTTGATGATTAAGACCGTGTGCCTGTTTCTTCATTGTTTACTGGATCATATTGGGACTTCAGGAGCTCCCCAGAACCAGCGCACCGGCAGCTAAGTACCCCACCCCAGTCACCTATGTGACTGAGTGCGTGTCTCATCCTCTATCTGGCATATTAGGGCCATGCGATTGCTACAGTAGCAATAACCTGGCCATGGAGCCAGAATGGTTTTTTTCGTACTCTGGCACAACACTCAAAGGGTTAAGCCTAAGGACTTTATCTTTGCAGCTTGTTGCTCTGAACACTGGCAGAAAACAATGCTGTATTAGTAGAATTACTAATCTCAAATGTGTCAACTCAGTTGCATTTTTTACTTAATTGCCAACTTGGAATTCCATTTCATAATCTTTTTAGAACCTTTCAATTAACAGGGAACATTTTGTTTTCAGTGTGGGACTATAAGTATTCCGATCATTTACAAGTACATTTCTTTTCCCACGCAACTTTTTGTGGTCTAATGAAGGGTGCCGAGTTATGGAAGTTGCTAACGAAGTCATTAAAACAGAACAATTGCTACATTTTTAATTTTTGTGACTTTTTGTTACCTTAACAATGTGTTTTTATGCTGATCTTATGCAAGCTTTTTCATATTGTACCCCTCACTGGACAGAAAGAGACTGAGGCATAGATTAAACTGTAATAGTGCCGATCAGGGCACTATTGCACATTAACTCCCATTGACTGCAATCGAAGTAGAGGTATAGTAGAAATGGAAAAGGAGGCAATGTAATGTTTGACCTTGCCAGCAAAATATCAAAGCCGCGAGCAATAAAGTGCACTGAAAAATGTATTTATTTTTATTTATAAAAATGTTTTACCAGGAAGTAATGCATTGAGTTACCTCTCGTTTTCAAGTATGGAAAATGGATGTTGAAAGAGGCTTGCAGAGGGAGTCAGTGAAAAAATGTTATGAGTGCAATTTGTGAGTTTTGGTAAGAGAGGACATGTATTGTTGCTTGGCAATGTGGAGCAGTGCTGAAGCGAGAGAGATGAAATTTGTAATGAAAAGTCAGCATGAGTGTGACACTTCCTCCAAAGATATTCGGAGCAGTACAGCTGGAAAAAGAAAACAATTTAAAGGTAATAAAAATAAAGTATAAAAGGTGACATAGTTTTACTGAGGTAAGAAAGACCTTTGTGTCCATGTAGTTATTGTATGTGGCACAGGTACACTATATATAAGATAGTTTGGATTGGTCCTGAGTCTTTAGGAGTAGCTTAGTGTTAATGTCCCTGTATTCGATGATGTGAACCCAGTTCAAATCACTGTGCCCGCTCTCCCGGGCACGCGACCATAGGCACCCCATTTTATCTCCCTTTGCTGCAGGACATCCAAATTAGATGGTAAGCTCTTTGTGTGAAGGGACTCATTGCACAATGATATGTACAGCACTTCATGCATTGTCAGCGCTGTATAAGATGTGTATATATATATATATATATATATGTAGAGGTATCAGTACCGTGTTAGCCGAGCTTAGTTACCCTTTGACACCTCTAGCAATAAAACACATCCACACCGGGGGAAGGAACAGCACAGATAACATTCCAAGAGACACTGTTTTTAAGTAATCCTTGCTTCATTCATTGTAACATCGCCGGAAGAAGAGATCAGTGTATCTCGAAAGCTTATATAGATATATATATATATATATATATATATATATATATATATATATATTTATATGTATGTATGTATGTATATATATATATATATATATATATATGTGTATGTATATATATAATCTCACTGAGAAACTTACAGCAGGGCTGTGCCACTATCTCATTCTGTCAGACAGACACCACCATTTGCCTGAGTGTTGTATTTATTAAAAGAGAAGCAACAAAATGTTTGTTTTTACTAACACGAGGTCCAAGCAGTTTTTTTTTAAATGAGATATGGAGCAAATACATAGAGCACTCTATAATGGACTTTAAGTATGTTTTTCCCTAGCAGAAGGACTATACAGAATGTATTAAAGTGCCTCTTTACTTTAGGATGTATAGGCAATTTATAGAAGCTACCTTCCCTGAGTTAAAGCTCCAGTGTACTGGTTCATGAATACCCCGCTTTCACAGATTTCAAATGTCAGCATTAATCTTTCTTCAGAGACCAATGGTAAAATGATCTCAAAAAAGTTGTCATGTGAATATGAAGACCTACAATGTGAAGTATGAATAGTGCATGTCCGATATTGAGCTCTAGTCTGCATGTTACAGTCACACAGAGTCCATTTTTCTTCTTCTTCCTTTGACGGGAGCAGTAGGCATGTGGCTGCACTGAGCTAGCACTAGTGTGCATGATTGCTGTCCTCACTGCCTGCAGCATCCGTTACACGGAATTGACCTGCATTACAAATGAGAATCACATGCTCCTCTTCCCCAGTGAGCTGCAGCTCTCCAGCAAAGAAAGCAGCTTGCAAAATACATGCAGAAAAATCGTACTGGAAAGGTATGCTAGAGATGAGGCTGTGCTGCCCCTTTAACAAAAACAATGACCTGTGTGTGGGAGGAGGGGCTGCATCCTGTGAATCAGGTGCATGTCTGAAGGGATGATGTCATCCTTCTAACTAGACCTGCCCGGGAGGAAGAGAGGAAACACACGGATGCAGAAGAACAAGATATTTTCTTAATTGCAGTATTCCAGCTGGGAGGATGATTAGGACAGAGGTCAGGACTGGATGCAGTTGGGGTGAGTATCAGAAAAAGCATTCCTGCTGCAGTGTGTGCTGTGCTGCTGCTGCAGAGACATGCAGTGTGAAGGTGACACATTGCTTGTTTATATAACTTAAGAACTGCAGGCAGGCTGCTCTGGCTGCACAGGCAGCCCAAGCTGCTGATGTGGTGGGAGCCGCAGTACTATCTGCTTCTGTTTTAGGCTGAGAAACGTCACAGTAAAATAACCCATTCAGTGCCACCAGGGCCAAAAATGCATTGCAAAGCTGAGACCTGATGGCCTCTGTCTTTCAAATGGGTTTATTTTTTCATAATGGTATGTGAGACATCATTTCATAATCTTGTGAGACATTATGTTGTATTTTGCTTTAATAATGACATATATTAGAAATCGGACTGTTGGTGTTGTTGGCCTTCATCCCTAAAGATGCAGTCCCACTTAGCAGGATTCTGGATTTGCAGTAAATTAAAAGCACTCAGCCATGTATTACCTTAAGCACAAAATATTCAGCTGTTCATGTAGTAGTTTTGATCATGTTTTAGTAGCTTTTCAGATTTTGACCCAGTGGCCTTAAAAGCAGAACAAGAAATCTTATGGCATATGCATGCATAAATAATATACAATGTTTACTATTAAGATCTGGATGAGAGTATACCTATATGAGATAGGATTACTGCAGTCATCGCAATAGCTCATTCTAAACGGGGGAAATCCTGCCGTAGCAATTCCAACATAGCAGTGATCAAGATAGTGTTGGGCAATAGAACAATATGATGGTAATATTGACATACTAAAAAAAAATGACAATGTCGATATTAAAAATGTTTTATCATTGCGATACCACTGGCGGGTCGTTGATGTTTTAATGACCTGCAATTTAAGACGTGATGGCCTCATAAAAGACATATCTACCAATGTAAAAGGGATCCTGGCACCCATCTTTCCTCTGCAACCTCCAATGATTACAGCTCCCTCCTCATTTGGGGGATCGGTTTACCCCCTTCCTCTTTATCCATCCCTGATTTCTGATCTCTGATCTCTGATGTTCAGTGATAGGTGGAAGTAAGGCCATATATTCTAATTTATATTAAAAAAAATATATTTATTTTTTAACATCTTTAACTTGTAATACATGTTAAAACTACTATATATATATATATATATATATATATATATATATATATATATATATAAAAATCAAAAAATAAATAGATGATACCGTTCTGTGGCCAAGCAAAGGGTATACTTAAAAACAGTGTCTCTTGGAATGTTATCTGTGCTTGTCCCACCCCGTGTGTGGATGTGATTTATGGCTAGAGGTGTTAAATGGTTCCTGAAAGTTAGTGATGTAAGAGTGTGTGTTTGTATCTGTGTGAATATAAATGAATGGAGAGCCCACAGTGTATACAGTGCTTAACAGAAGGTGTGTGTGGAGTGGGAGTTAATGTAAATGGTGTGGGTAGGTGTGGAAATGTGAGAGATTGTAGCATAACTAGAAGTGTGTGTGGATACTATGTGGTCCCTATTGGTGTATAGGGATTGAAAAACAAGGAGTATTAGTATGTGTAAGGGACAGCTGTGTGTGCATACATATAGCACAGTATATACAGACATGGCCTTTAGCGCTCATGGGAAGAGAGTTCATTTGTGTCAGTAATGACTCATAAAATTTCGATCGCTGTTTAGACCACCGCTAAGTGTCCCGAACAGTTGCATAAATTTGTATTCATGCAACCGTCTCTCTTTCGGTGTTTTAAGATTACCTTTGAGCATGGCAACCCTCAGATCGTTCATCTTATGGCCAGAGTCAGAGAAATGTTCGCCGACAGGACCGTCTCTTGTTCCGCGTGTGATCCTGGACGATGCAGGTCCATTCTCTTGTTTAGCCCCTGCCCTGTCTCACCTATGTAGTAGCAGCCCCCTGGGCATTTCATGCACATGATGAGGTACACGACATTGCTGGAGGAACAGGTGAACCTACCTCTGATTTTGTATTCCCGATTCCTGTGTGGTATTTGTATTGTGTCCGCTGTGTAGAGCATTGCGCAGGTTTTGCATCTTGCGTCCTGGCATGGTTTCGTCCCGCATTCAGTTGTACCGCTGAATACTTTACTCCTCACCATAATATTCTTGAGATTATGAGGTTGTCTATATGATAATAAGGGTGCTTCAGGGAAGACCTGTTGCAGTCTTGTATCTTCCTGGAGGATGGGTTGTAGTTCCCTGGCGATCTTACGTAGGGCTAATAGGTGTGGGTTATATGTGACCACCAAAGGTACCCTGTCGCTTGTCTCTTTCTGTTTGTATTCAAGGAGATCATTTCTTGGTATTCTGGTGGCTTTGTGGATTTGCTGGTCTACAATTATGTGGTTATATCCACACCTCTAGCCATAAATCACATCCACACACGGGGAGGAACAAGCACAGATAACATTCCAAGAGACACTGTTTTTAAGTATACCCGATGCTTGCTTAATTCATTGTAACATCGCCGGAAGAAGAGATCAGTGTATCTCGAAAGCTTGCACAAATAAAAGCATTTTGTTAGCCACAGAACGGTATCATCTATTGATTTTTTGATTATTGAAGCTCGGCTAACACGGTACTGATACCTCTACAATATATATATATATATATATATATATATATATATATATATATATATATATATATATATATATATATCATGAATTCAATTTAAAAATGTAATGTCTTTTTTCCCTCTTGGACAGATCGTTATTATCTTATCGTTATCCTGAGATTTGTATTTGGAAAACCCTAAATCAGGAATGAGGTATAGATCTGTCTTAAGGAAATTACATGTGATGATTGTGGGACACTGTGATCGTTCCATTTTTAATTAAAGAAATAGTGAAGATGCATTGTGCAATGTAAAGTTTACCTAAACGTTGGGTGCTCCTGTTCTAATTCTGAACTGCAAGAACATGGCATGTGAACAGTGTAAGCCTTTTAGGGGTAGATGCACTAAACCGTTGTATTTACATTCAAGGAAGTGGCTGTTTACATGCGATCGTGGCTGTCACAATTTCTCCTCCTTACTGTGGGAATAACCGTAGGGCCTGATCCTTTATATTTTGTATTGAGCTTGTATCCCCTAGTAAATGACATTTTGTATATTTATGTTATGAAGTATTGCATACATACATGACTACCGCTATATTGGGTATAAATATTTATAGTCTGAATGCAATTTAATATCAAATAGCAGATGATACGCATTAAAAAGAGAAAAATAAGATGGTCTTTGTACTGCTATTTCTGTTTGTCTGTTCTTGTTTCTTTGATATTCGTACCCTTGATTAGACTGAGAAGTAGACCTCGCTTCACTGTTATGTTTTTCACTGCACAAGAATATACAGTAGCTTTCTTTCCTTAATGAACAAAACGTTAGGAGAAACAATGCTTGGGTTTAGTGAGGCCTTCGACATTTTATGTCAAGAAATATATATGGGTGATGAGCTTTACAGTTTAGCAAATGCCTTGTAGCAGGATTTTGGTATAGATTAAGGGAGATTAATGTTCTTTACATTTGAAAACATCCTGGTTTGTTTTAACACGTAAAATAATTATGTCTTTAAATCAAAAAGTGTTATCATTCCTCCATAATATCTTACAACCAAGAGTGCCATGTAAGTTCCAGAACTGCTTTCCAAACACCAGAAGTTAAAAGATCTTCATATGTTAACATATGTTATAGGTGGGTTATCACAGATGTCTCACTTGTAGCAGTTTTGTTGTTTATATTTTGAGGCTTGTTAAAAAAAACAATGTGCAATATTTAGCAATACTGTATATATCACTGCCTATTGCATAATTTATTTATAAAATATTTTATCAGGAAGTAATACATTGTGAGTTACCTCTCGTTTTCAAGTATGTCCTGGGCACAGAGTAAAACAAATAATACATGGTTACAAATACAGTTACATAAATGAACAGGGTATACATTATATACAAGACATTGCATGCACAGTTAAAGAAAATATATATTATGGGCGTATGAAACAGTTACAGACCAGATTAAAATGTGAGACAGCCTTAGATTTGAAAGAACTTGAACTGGTGGTGGATGTGAGAGTCTCCTGTAGATTGTTACAGTTTTGGGGTGCACGGTAGGAGAAGGAGGAACGGCCGGATACTCTGTTGAGCACTGGGACCATGAACAGTCTTTTGGAGTCTGATCTCAGATGATAAATGCTGCATGTGGTAGGGGTGAGGAGCTTGTTCAGATAGCTGGGTAGCTTGCCCATGAAGAATTTAAAGGCAAGACAGGAAAGGTGAACTTTGCATTGGAGAACAAAACGACAAATTGAATTGTAGAGGGTGTCAAAGTTTGCTAAGGTGGGTTTGAGGTGCCGAGCCATATACTATGTCTCCATAGTCAATCATTGGCATTAGCATCTGCTGTGCGATACGTTTTCTGACCAGGAGACTTAGGGAGGATTTGTTCCTGTTAAGTACCCCTAGATTGGCATAAGTCTTGGTTGTCAGGGTATCAATGTGCATCCCGAATGTTAAGTGGGAGTCAAACCATATGCCCAGGTATTTAAAACTTGTGACAGGGGTTAGGGTGGTGTTGGTGTTGGTTCTAATCTGGAGCTCAGTCGCTGGAAGCTTTACAAATTTAGTCTTGGTCCCAAATACCATTGTTACAGTCTTGTCAGTGTTTAAAAACAGTTTGTTGTGGGAAATCCAGTTTACGAGTCTCAAAAAGTCAGACTGAAGTATGTGTTGAAGGTCAGAGAGGCTATGGCTGTGTGCATATAGGATTGTGTCATCTGCATACATGTGTATTGAGGCTTCCTTACAAGCTGTGGGAAGATCATTGATGAACACTGAGAAGAGTAGGGGCCCCAGAACAGAGCCTTGCGGGACACCACAGGTGATATCCAGGGGGTTGGAGTTAGAGCCTGAGATGGACACATGTTGGGATCTACATGATAGGTAGGACTGAAACCAGTTTAGACATGCTTCCTTATTCCAGAGCTCTGGAGTTTGTTAAGCAGGATAGCATGATCAACAGTATCAAAAGCCTTTGCAAAATCTAGGAATACTGCACCAGTGTGTTGTCCCCGTTCCATTGCACACTGGATTTCATTGCAAATTTTTAGCAGGGTAGTTACGGTGGAGTGTTTGGGGCGAAAGCCAGATTGGAATTGGCTAGGGAAATTTGTCTTTGTATAGTAATCGCTTAATTGGGAGTGGACACATTTTTCCATGACTTTGGATAGAATTGGGAGAAGTGAGATTGGCCTGTAGTTTGAGACAGTGTTTTTGACCCCACTTTTGAAGATTGGGACAACTCTGGCAGTTTTTCAGGTCTTAGGGATATGGCCTGCAGTCAGGATAGAGTTGACTATGGAAGCAATTGGTTTGGCAATGGCTGGGGCACCAAGTCGTAGGAACCTAGATTGTAGCAAGTCAGGTCCACATTGGCTGCTTAGTTTTAATTTGAGGAGCGCTTGTGTAATATCCTCTTCGGATAGTGGGCGAAATTGAAAGTTGTGGGCAGTGTTGGGAGGGGGTGGGGCTATGTGGGTACTCCCAGGATGAGATTCAGGTTTGTGGTTTGGGCTGCGTTTTGCTAATAAGTTGGTGGCACACCCCACAAAGTAATCATTGAATGCATTTGCAATGTCAGTGGGGTTTGTCAGAGTAATATCCCCCTTAGTGATATTACTTGGTTGTTGATGGTTAGAAGGCTGGAATATATTGTTGATAACCTTCCAGAAGTTGGCTGGGTTTGATGTATTCTGGTGGAGATTGTCAGAGTAATATTGTGCTTTTTGCCTTGTTTGCCTTGTGCACATGTTCCGCAGGCATCTGTAGTGATTGAGATCCTTGGTAGTGTCAGTTATTTTGTAGCTTTTCCACAAGGCATCCCTGAACTGGTAGAGTGCTATAAGGTCAGGTGTAACCCATGGAAGGTGGGCCCCCAGTACCCTTATTTTGCGTAGTGGAGCATGGGTATCACAGAGTTTTAAGAACTCGGATTGGAAATAGTCGAGCGCAGAATCAGGGTCGGAAATTAAATCAATACTGTGCCATGGGCAGTTGGTAAGGTCATCCAGAAACTGTTGTGGGTTAAAGTTTCTAAAGGTTCTAGTGAGGAGAACTTTAGGGCTTGAATAGGGCAGTTTAATTTTCCTTACACTGTACACTATTGCATGGTCACTGAAAATATCAGGAAGGATGCCAGAGGATTGGATTCTGCTGGGGTTTGAGGAGAGAATCCAGTCTAGCAAGGAATGGTTATGCGATTTCAGGTTTATCCGTGTGGGTTGGGAAATGAGTTGCGATAGGTTAAGTGACTTGAGTTGTATCTGGATTTTGTGGTTTTTAGGGAAGCCAATTGGAGTTCAAATCCCCAAGAACTAGCAGCTCACTCTTCTCATTCAGAGAGGAAACGGAGCCAAGAAACTGGGTGATATCAGTCAGGGATTGTAGAGGGGCTTTAGGGAGGGCGGTAGATGCCTGCAAGCATGATGGGCTTAGAAAAGGGGAGGCAGATTTTGCCAACTAGAATTTCAAAAGAGGGTGGGCTTGGGGGGCAATTTAACAGTGTAAATTGTAAGGTGTCTGCAATATAAAATAACACCCCATCTCCTCTCTTTGACCTATCTTTCCTAGAAATGGAGTATCCCTGAATGGCAATATTTGCATCGGGGGTTTTAGGGGTTAGCCATGTTTCTGTAAGAACGATGGCTTTAGGTTTATGCATAAGGCACCATGCCCTTAGTTCGTCCAGTTTGGGCAGCAGGCTCCGGATATTTATATGGACGACAGATAGCCCTTTTTGGAATTTAAAGGTGGAATTCTCAGGGGTATGGGACAGAGCTGAAATGGGAGGACCTGGATTAGGTTCAATATCACCTGCTAAAGAGAGTAATAGTATGAGTAGAAATTTGGGTAGTTGTTTGCAAGTTGTAAATTTGTGATGCTTGCCATTTTGAGTGAGAGGTGGTTGGTGTGCTGGTTTTTAGAGTTCTCCACCAACCTTCAGTAGATAGTGCAAGGCTTTTGAGTAGTCCAGGGTGTATGGTGATGTTGGGTGCGGGCCAGGAGGGAGGAGTTTGTAGTGGATAGAGGGAGTAACATCTCCATGAGGCCAGGAGAAAGAAAAAAGTTAAGATACATAGCAGGTTCATTATGCCAGAGGTAGGCAGTGCTGCATGGAGCTGTTGTGAGCAAAGTGAGTGTGTGCAGACTAAACAGCAGGGGTGTGCCTGTTCCTTGTCAAATATTTTGCTGCATTGTAATGATAAGTCAATTCAGGGTTTCAGTGGATTGAGTGGGTGTGGGAGGTATATTTGTGTAGTCCGTTTTGGGAGAGGCTGCAGTGAAATAAGTTGTAAAGGGGTGGGGGGGTTAAAATATGCAGGCTAACAAGCATGGGCTCATAGGGTGGTCATATAAGCTCACCGTTTGTTGCCTTGAGTAAAAGAATTTGCAGAAAGATGATGTCCCCAGTCACCTCTAGTCAAACTATAGTCTAACTATATATTATCACTTTAAATGCATCACTTTTAAGATGCCAATGCAATCCCTGCCAATGCAGGGGGGTTGTTAGTTTTATATATCCAAAGCAGTCACATGACCCTCCCCCCTGCCCAAATAAATCAGCTTGTTCCAGTTGGTCAATTAGCAGCACGCAACTCGACTATTAAAAAAAAAGTGCCCCATAAAACATGATTGGAGCACTCCATTAATTGGGTCTCTCAAGATAGAACTGAACACCTTTTATTCTCTTACGTGGTTCATTTTCTTACCTCCTTATTCGCCTATATATCCTTTACAATTTGGCTTCTGTACTGGTCACTCCACTGAAACAGCCCTCGCCAAAATAACGAATGACCTCCATGTTGCCACAGACCAAGGTTATTACACCCTGGTTATAATACTCAATATTTTTACAGCCTTTGATACTGTGGGCCACCCTTTTTTCTCCTTTACACCCTCCATACTCTTGTACTCCTGGTATCCGTAACAGAGATCTAACCTGGATTTCCTCCCATTGTACTTTGCATTTTGTTTGCTAACACCTCCTCCGTTTATCTCTCTGTGGCCGCACCTCAGGTGTCTGTCCTAGGATCTCTTCTCTTTTCTCATTCAACACACTCTCTGGGTGATCATAATCACATCTGTTCGGTTAAATTATCACCTATATGCTGTTGACACACACATTTACCTTTCAGCCCCTGACCTTACACCTGCTGTACAGACCAAAGTCTCTGAATGTCTCTCCTCTATATCATCCTGGATGTCCCTCAGCCGACTGAAACTTAACATGTCAAAGACGGAGCTCATCGTACTTCCTCCCAGGCCAGGCCCTACTGCCCCCGTCTCCTTTACTGTTGGCAGAATTATCGTATAGCAATCACGTTGCCTAGGTATCATATTTGGTTCTCCTCTCACATTAACAATGTAGCTAAAACCTGTCGATTTGTCCTCTGTAACATTGCAAAGCTATTCCCTTTCCTCTGTCACTACTGCTAAGGCCGCGCTTATTGTGACGGTGACCCGACATCGCCCGAAAACAAATACATTGCCGCCGCCGTAAACTGGAAGCCGGCAAAATTTGATTTTTCAAGGGCTGTCGCGTCACGTGACGGCCCTTAAATGAATCACGTGACCCCGCCGACTTGTGAAACATAGCTTTTGCCAGTGGCCAGGGTGACGTCACCCGCCGTGTCGCCATCGACGGCACTATAGGCACGGCCTAAAGCTCTAACACAGGCCCTTATTCTCTCCTGTTTCGACTATTGCAATCTTCTACTGTCCGGCCTTCCTATCTCCCCTACAATCTATCCTAAACGCTGCTGCTAGAATCGCTTTACACTCTCCTAAATCTGTCTCAGCGTGTCTCCTGCTGAAATCCCTGTCCATGCTTTCGATTAAATCCCATATTACTTTCAAACTTCTCCTTCTCTCTTTTAAGGCTATACACTATTCTTCCCATCCTTAATTCTCAGCCCTAATTTCTCACTATACATCTGCCCGACTCTTCTTTTCAAAGATGTCTGCTGTTTACCCCTTTTGTATCTAAAGCCTCTCTCCCGCCTTACACCTTTCTCATCTCTAGAATACCTATCCCCCTTAATCCCCCTCAATATCCGACTTGTACATATATCTCCACCTTTAAGGCCCATTTTGAAAGATACCTCTTAATGAAGCATTTGGGTAGCTCCGCTGACTGATACTATACATCTCATATGCGTTTACCATAACCCCTTGCATTCTCACTTACCATAAAACCCCTTTCCCTACTTTCTGTAAATTCTCCCTACTTACCACTTAGATTGTAAGCTCTTTGGACAGGGACTCCTTTTCCTAATGTCTACTTTTATGTATGACGCGCTTATTCTTTTATTCTTATTATGTCCTGTATGTTACTGCTGTAGAGCGCTATGTACATGGATGGCGCTATATAAATAAAGATATTCATACATAGAGGGGCAGGAATTAAGATGAGCAGCCCTTCAAACAACTCCATGTAATCTAATCGTATGGGTTGATATGCACATAAGCAATAGTATTTGTTAAATGAAAATCTCCTCTTCTCGTTGCCCCAAATTTGTCCTCCTCACCACTGGGAATGGCCCTGTCTATGTGGATTTCACGGTCACCAATTTCCGATTGATTCAGTTGTGGAAGCCTGTAACTTGTCTTGCCACATGATGTAGCATAAGACCAAGTATATGTGTATTGGAGTCAATATTGCAGATGTATTTTCACTTAGTTTGGAAGTGATATAAATATTTATGGATGCTATTACAGACTCTGGTGACTCTTTAAAGCAAGGTTGTGCAAACTTTTTCCTCTGCGTCTCCTTGCCTGCTCTTCTCCCCCCCCCCCCCCTGCTTGCGCCCCCCTCTTTACCTTATCTCCTCCAGGTAGGTGAAAAAAAGGGGAAAAACGGAGCACTATAGCCATAAGCAAAAAAGAATCACCAGGAAAGCGTATCCCATAAATGAAAGCTTAATTTAATGGATCCAGACTAAATGTAACACACACCAGCGCGTTTCGGACTTGTGATAGTCCTTTCTCAAGGTGAAAGGACTATCACAAGTCCGAAACGTGCTGGTGTGTGTTACATTTAGTCTGGATCCATTAAATTAAGCCTTCATTTATGGGATACGCTTTCCTGGTGATTCTTTTTTGCTTATGGATATAGTGCTCCGTTTTTCCCCTTTTTTTCACCTACCTTGATGTCTACACATTAACGGAAGCACATTCAACCGTGGGTCTCTGGAATATCGGATCTTTCACTCATCATGGACAAGAACCCCAAGTGAGTCTGTTCCAATTTGACCTCTGTTCATATTGTTATACCTACAGGATGTTATAATCTACTGGTCACCGGCAGGTGTAAATGACTTTGTCCTTACTGCTTTGCAATGTGGGATCATTTTAACCAGGCTACATCCTTTAACTGCACGTGAAAAGAAAATATATCAAAAGTGGCGCTCACACATTATATCTATATATAAACAAGTGTACAAATTAATAATAAAATGATACTAATACAAACGTATATGGATGCTGCTTAACCCAGTGGGGGGTCGTTCTCTCGATCCCGTGGACATATAGGGGTGAAGATCATCGGGAAGCGCAAAACCATGTAAAACAGAAGAAATTTTCTGATGGTGCAATATTGTGGTAATATTGTGAATAAATATTCAAGGTGCAGTGTGCTAGGTACTCACAAGTGTATGGTGAGTGATGTTCCCATAAAGGTATCTTTTCAGGGACAGCCCATCTGACCAGATTGTGGGTAGGTCTGAATGAATTTATAAGTGCTGAAGACCCAAACCGGAACCCGGAAGTGACGTCATCTGCTCTGGGGGACTCCGATCCTGTAGTGATCCTCACTCATCAGCAGTAAGTGCTGCGTGGGGATGCCGCTGCGACGCCGGCTTCAGGGAGAGCTGGGAGAGTTATTCCAGCTCTCCCCCTCCGGCGGACGCGGAATCCCTGATCGCGTGGCAATTTTGTTTAAAAAATATCGCGATCCCGGTTATAACGCGGTCGTATCGGGTGGACCCCGAGGACCGTGGGGTTCAGCTGTATGTACAAAGAGGGATGGATAAATGCCTAGTGAGACTGTGCCCAGTCATCACATACTGTGGCATAATATATGTTTCCTTTATTGTGGAGGAGATTTATCTTTAAATTTATGTGTAATCCACATAGGCCAGTACCTGTTGCATGCCCTCTGTCAAGTCCAAGGTGTCCCAATCTGTAGAGATGAGGATCCAAATAAGTAAAGTTGAGAAGGGAGCACAACCTTGATAAAGCGCATGTAAGCACGAAACGCGTAGGTGGTGCGTTTTCATTTTATGTTGTCTATCTGACTTTCATTTTATGTTGTCTATCTGCAATTTTTTACTGGTGTAATCTAGTGATCGCTTGTTTTTTCTATGTGCGGTTGTGCTCCGTTCTCAACTTTACTTATTTGACTCTCTAAAGTAACTTTCCAAGTATCAAAACGTTCTCCTTCAGAAGGTTTTGTTCATACATGGCACTGCAAAGGTGTGAACAATGCAGTGCGATGTAGGTGAAGTGAGTAGGTGTAACCAGATGGAAATGTGATGCAAGTTGTCTCAGTACATATTTGATCAGTTGCAAATAAGGGTTGTAGAATTAATAAATGGCAGAAGGAAAGTTAGCAGTGACTATACATTTTTAAGCAGCGGCCTACGTAGCATTTTAACTGGCGTGGATGAATGGAAAATAAATTCAGCTACACCGTTGTTTGGTTTGTGTATATGGTGTGTATGTCAGAACTTAAAAATAGGACATGGTTATATGTGTAATGATGGTAGAAATAGATTTGCCTCTTTTTACGTTTCCTTGTGCAAAGAAATGCACATAACAAAACAGCTATATCTACTTTGGTTTGGCAGCAACTACACCAGAATACTTTTTTTTGTTAAAAGAAAAACTATTCCTCAATATTGTTTTGAACATTCTAAAAGATTGCAGAATAAACCTTCGACCTAGAATGTTTATGGGAAATTGATGAGACGTCACATAGCAGAAACTAGGGGGAGACATTTTTTCCCTTTAAAAAAATGTGCATCCATACAATGCACACAATGATGAGTAGTTAGCTAAATTGCCGATCGATCCGTTGTTCTGTGATTGATCGGCGAAGATTCGGCTCGGGCGTTCACTAAATGGCTGTCAGTGCAGCAGAAGAGGACCAAAGATGCAAAGTTCTGTGGGGGAGATCAGGTGACCGACCTTTCAGTCATTATATACAACTGGTGACCTGCTAGAGAGAGGGCAGGGCTCAAAAAAGGGTGTGCCCGAGCATGTTTCAGAAGAGGGGGTTGTGACTTTGTAAATAGTTGCTATAGAAACAAAAAAAGCTTGTTACATTATAATACATTAAAAATGTCATTCAGAATTGTTTAAAAAAAAATACAAGTATTTTCTCATAGTACAGAACTGATTTATTAAAAAAACAGACATGTAGGATATTGCTTTGTCTGCATCTTTAAAAGGGATGATGTTACAGCTTCCTATTGGCCTTAAATTTATCAGACATTTTGTTTCCCCTGAGTGAGCTTTAAACCCGGTAACGTCTCCGGTAAGTACCTCCGCAGCCTGGGGGTTCCCGTAGCTGAAAAATAGGGGGTTAAAAAAACCAAAACAAATTGGAGGAACTGCTCCTTTAAACATTTCCCACTTATCAAGGTCAATAACAAGCTAGACAATGTCACAGAAATTCCGAATTCCAGCCTGTGAATGTTTGGGGTACCTGATATACAAGAACTGACTGAACATACCATAGAAAGTGTACTTAATCTATTGCTTCCCCCGCCCTCAAATAGAGATTCTAGATTTTCCAATGGAGATGCACAGATTCTGCTGAGGTGTACAGTAATTGTTTTGTGCAGCTCTTTGAAATCTATATTGCAGCAGCAGCAGCAAAAAAAAAAAAATCATTTCACTTTCTTAGTATCCTATCACAGCGCTTTTTAGAATCTGTTTTTAATATTTACTATATTAATAAATAAACAATCAACTCCTCCTTCCCCCCACCCCCCCCCCCCTAAATATAATTAACACAACGCTGTGGGGTTACTTTATACAGAATGGGCTGGCAGAGCGAGGAAACCATCTTGTGTTGAGGTCTGTATGAGCCGAGTCGGATTATTACTGGCCCTGTGTTCCCATTCGCGTGGTGACCCAGTTACTGCAAAGAGTGGCGGTATGTCTTATCTAACTTCAGCTGCTGACGTTGGGATGAAAGCCTAGCTATGCTTGTGTGTGGATTTTGAAGTACAGTATCAGACTCCCATATTCAGAAGGTTTATGGTTAATAAAAGAGGAGGGGAGCACAGAAACCGCTTGCTATTTGGCTTACTATTTTGGGCACTGATAGCTAGTTGCTGTGTGTGATGCTGATAATACTTTCAATAGAGATCCCTGTAGTTGATGCTGCATTTATGCTTTATAATGGAGCGATGAAGATACCATTTTCTATGAAGATTTTAACTTCTTTTGATGCATCTAACTAGTAAATTATATCTATGTATACACACATACACACACATACACACATATACACACACATACACACATATACACATATACACACATTACATTTAGAAAAATGAACTGATCTCTTCCATGTCTTGTCTTTTTTACAAAAATGATTTCCACAGACTGTAAAGCGAAAAACTGTAACATTTCCCAATGGTGGAAAAAAATCATCGGGTGCAGCCATGTCCGTTTGCAGTGCTGCTTATTTCGGGGAGAAAGCTGTCTCTCTGGCAGCTCCCGGGATATCAGTGTAATCATTAGCATTGCTGTCAGTTCCTTCACCCTCAGGGACTGCAGTCCTGGGCCATAGCTCTCAGAAGCTGCCTTTTATTTAGGCTGTTTCCGCAGCAGAATAATCTTTATCACAAATTGGGAAGCAGTGCGATCTAGTCAGAATATAAGATTAATGGGGATGGTTGTAAGTACAGTAGTCACAAAAACAAAGATCTTTGCTTTGATATGCTAATTTTTTTGTTGCTTTTGATTTCTCTAGCTAACCAAGATGCAGCTTGGTTCTAGAAATCTTTCCCTATTTGGAAAATCATCATGTGCTTTATAAACCTTTGGAAAAATTGTGTTTATAATATTCTGGGTTTATATCTTTACAGAATGTGATACCATGAGTGTGTTTTTTTTTTTTTTTAAGTCAAACTTCTTTGCTGGCACCTACAGCGTTTTCATGGGAAAAAATCCTTACCTTGTGAAAAACCGTAACACGGGTGATGTCACGTTCCTAATCGTCGCGAGCCCGTCGTGAGTGCTGCTCACGCATGCACAAAAAAGACCATTCCAGGCCGCACCAAGTTTAACACTATACGCATGCGCAGAAGAACAGGTTGTGAGCCACGGCGCGAATGCTCAGAACCCAATGGTCGCCTCCCCACATTCGCAATAAAGCAGGCACGGCCGTTGCCGTGTGCGTGGCACCATGCGCAGCTCGCATGTGAACCCAGAATCAGCCACCTGGACCCCTTCCAATCTCTGCTGCACAGGTGGACCCCCTCTATACAGAGTCACCCGCCCAGTCAGTCACCCGCCCACCCAGTCAGTCGCGCCCACCTGCAATGAATTCACAGTTCGTATAAATATAGAAGTGCAAATCGCTAAAACGGGGTGTGTGCAGGGCACGCACGTTCTAAGTGAAACGTCTTTGTGTTTTGTCACTGAAATTGTGTTTTGATTTTTAATAAAAAAACAGCACCATCACAAGTACAATTTCTGTGACAAAACAGGTACAAAAGACGAATTTCACTTAAAATGCGCATGCTTGGCGCACACACACTTCCCCCCCCCCTTCATTGTACACACAACACACTTGCATAACAGAAGATAAAGGAACGTCTTGTTTTGTGTTGAATTGTGGGTGTATTTAACTAGTTCAGGAAATTTAGTACATTAGGGGCCACCAACAGGTCAGGTTTCTAAGGATATCCCTGCTTCAGCACAGGTGGCTCAATCATTGGCTCAGTCGAACACCGTTTTTGTTGCCTGGTGACCAGTGTTATTATAGCGGTTTGTATACTTCAGGAGATCATACTATATCAAGCATGAACTACAGAACTAAAAGGTGTGTGAAGAGATACCGTTCGCAAAAAAACTGATAGGACAACAGAGATCTATAGATTTATAATGATTAATTATAAATTGTAGTTCTGGGTACAAAACTGTACGTTGTATATAGACAGAGGGTCCTGCAACACGGAGTGAATTCGGAATAGGCAATGGTGGTGAGCAGTTATTTGTCATTTGCAAGTGCCAAAATAGTCCTTTGAGTCCCTATTGTCTAACCAGGGTTGGCCAACGCAATTCAATGATTGAGCCACCTGTGTTAAGCAGGGATGTCCTGAAAACCTGACCTTTTGGTGGCCCTTGAGCACTGGAGTTTACCACTCCTGTACTACATGTTTGGTTGGTAACACGAATAAGCAACAATTCATTTGGTATAGCTGTGCAACCACAAAATAGCCCCATGTTTCAGCTTATTTTTGTGGCAAGGATTTTTGCTCTATAGACTTCATGACATAATGTTATTTAATTAAGGAACATAAGGGTCTATCTGTAACGGTGTGCTCACCACAAACAAGGCGTGACTGCGAGGCCGAGGTGGGAATCAGATGAACACCAACCCACAGCCGCATGGGCGTGTCTGGGTTTGTAGATTGGTCGAGGTAGCCGGGTAGGAGAAGTCAGGATAGTCAATGATACTTGCCGAGTTCTGGATTGGAGAGGTACGGATAGTTGCAGGTACTTAGCCAAGGTCGGGATTGGAGAGATACGGATCGTCATTGGTAAGCCGGGTCAGGAGTGGAGAAGTACGGAATCCAAAAGCAAGCAGGGTCAGGAACACTGGACAAGGTAAGACACAGACAGCAGGCAGGACTGTAGTGAACACAGCACACATACACATGGTTATGTTCAGCCGATGTGCCATAGGGCAGGCTGAGCGTATATAGGGAAGATAGTCCAATGAAGCAGATGCATACTCCTGAGTAAGCTGGACTGTGATTGGCTGCTGGAAACAGCACAGGTGTATCCCATTACACAGAGGAGTGAGTGCCGCGCATAGCGGGTGAGTTCTGCGCGATGTTGACGTCACTGCGCGAGCGAAGCCTGGAGGCGGGACCAGCAGGAACGGCATTTAGTGCCGAGTGTGGTCTGCGCGCGCCCCTAGAAGGAACGCTAGCATTCGCTGGTCCGCGAGATGTACTGCAGGAGGCAGAAGATGCAGGGTCACCTGATCGTGGGTGTAGGTGAGTGGAGCACGCGCCGCGAGGGGCACGGATGGCGGATCCTCACCCTATCCACACAAGCATGCAATTACTATTATTGAGTACCTCCTATACACTTTCAGACATTCCTCCATAGAGAAAATGTTACTCCTATTAACCCTAATCCATGGACAATATGTCAACAACAGTTTCTCCCTACAGTAATGGTCTCTAAGGTGTTTAAGGTATACTGGGTGCTCCAGATAGGCCCTATAGGATCAGTCATTTAAATTATTTCATGGAGGCGTTTGACACAGCTTCTACCTTTTCTGCTGTCTTTTCTCGGTTTATAGTTCACAATGTGAAACTTTAATAACAAAATGACAAGTGCACCTGACAATTTCTGAATATACCTGTTTTTTTGTATTTTTTATAGTGAATCTTAAATTGTCCTGTAGGCAGTAGCGCATAGAAAAATAGTTTCTCCCCTCATAAAGCTACGATTACACATGAGCGGCAGTGCTATATGGTGATGTCACCTCTGCGATCTGGCAAAGCGGCAACTTGTACTGTAGTCAGGAGGCAGCTGGAGGAGGCGTGGTGCAGGCGTGGCCGTGAGCGGTTCGCCCTCATTGGCTGAACCGCTCACGTGACGCAAAAAAAAAAACAGAACAATTTTGGAAGTCTCCTAACCAGTCTGCCACTTTACAGTTCAGCGCAGCGTCACGATAGGTATGTAAGCTTTTATTTAATCAATGCACTTTGTTTTTCAGTCACGTGATTCTAGTTATAATCACAGCCTTAAAAGCTGGTGTTGAACACATTCAGTGCATCAACATTTTAAAAATTGGTAATGGGTAATTGATTGATCGTTATTTAGAGATATATGGTAATTATAAGACCATGCACAACCATATAAAAGTTAGTGTCCGATGTGTGATCAATTTGTCAAAATCTACATTTAGATAGAAAATGAAAGAGATTAAACAAAAACCAGGTCAATGCAAGAACTCTGGCAACAAAAGGGCCGTTTACCTTGTGTCACCTGCTTTTGTGGCATTAATTCCCCTGCTTTTAACTGGTCTAAAAACATATATTTTTGTGTGTCCTGTACTCTACATCCTGTTTTCAGCTCACCTTGTCAGGAACACCTATCTTGTTTAATTAAACCATCATCCTGTTTCCTGCACACTCCTCTGTTATTCCATTTGGCAAATAATCAAACGTGGTCGCAGCTGTCTAGACAACGATGTGAAGAAATGAGGTCACATCCACCCATTCTACTGTGCGAGAATCTTACAACTCACTAGGTAGAGGTACCGTTTTGTACAATCTCTGTTAATCTTTGTGGGAGTTGTGTTCTGCCACGGTTGAGCAGTTCAAGGCTGTGCTTTAATGCTTTATCCGTGTTGCACCCACCAGTGGAGGGTTACGTTGCTTTGGCGGTTCTTTCTTCGTTCTTTTATCTGTAGTTGCAAAGCTACCATACCACTTAAAGCAGCAAAACATGTAACACTGTGTGCGATTTTTGTCGCACATTTTTTTTTTATTACATGATTGTAGCAGAGCGTCTCCAGAGCTGAACTACATTCATTTCAGCTCCGGGGACCCCTTGCTTCCAGAGATGCACATTTCCGTAGGTGATGTCGTTATGTCTGTGGAGTTTAAATGTCCAGGTCATGTGAGCAAATAGGAAGCCGCAAGGGATGATGTCACTTATTCTTATTGGCTCGTGTAACGGGGGGAGGGGGAGGGGGGCATTTAAACGCTACTATTGCGTTAGGTGCACAAGTTCCCTGGCTTCAGATAGCGGTACCCCGTACAGAGGTAAGTATCCATGGAAGCAGGGGGTCCCTGGAGCTGAAATTAACGCAGTTCAGCTCTGGAGACCCCCTGCTTCAATCCTTTATTAAAAAATATATAAAATCTCAGACAACTACATGTTTTGCTGCTTCAATTGTTAAAAATTAGATATTTAATACCCAAGTTAATTTTATTATCATTAACATACACTGAAAAAGAGAGATACCATTTTTAAATATTTTTGTGGCCGCTCCTAAAAAAAAAGTCACCCATTGTAAATCTTCTAATACCTTCTTTAAAGCGACAAAACGTGAAGCTTATGCTTTTTATTTTTTTTGTAATAAATCAGTTCTGTAGTATTAGTTACTATAAAAAATTTTTTTTAACTTCAACACCATGCTATTTTGAATGAGTTTTAATATACTGAGCTTCCTTTGATTTCAGTTGCCAGGTTTTAGCACACATCAGCAGTGCAAGATCTTTCTAACACTTTCCTGTTTCTGATCATTTGTTTCCAGCCGTTTGAGCTGTAAATTGTAACGAGATAATGCTACCATAGTAATATCAGGATACATTGTAGCTGCTGAGTTATACTGACTGAAGGATTGATTTGAAACTGAAAGGTGGCTAATATGTTGGGCGTTCAAACAGTAATTTTATCAGGAGCCCCAAATGATTGCAACCTTAGGTAAGAATGTAGTATTAAACTGTACATTAAAAAGATATAGGGAGTAGACAGCACCCAATAGCCAAAAATCAGAAGAAATAGAATGTGCATGAGTGGAGCAATGGGAATAAGGGGAGGGGGGTCTCTCCACCCTCCCAAATAACACTAGCAAACAAGTAGTTCCCAGCACTCAATAATGGAATGATCAGATGATGAGCAAATAAGGAGATTTAATATGAAAATGTATCATAACATGAGAATGTACAAAATGGGGGATGTGGGAGTCAAAGTGAAAAGGGAGGTAATAATTACTCCAGGTGTTAGCTGACACCTTAGGGGGAAGGAGTGCAATGGAGGATAAGGAATGGGGTAAACAAGGGGAGGGAAAACAAACAAAAGTAGGGCGGGGAGGAGGGGGGTGGGGGATAAAGGTAAGAAAAAATGGAGGGTGCAAAAAATGAAAGTTAAGTAGAGGGGGGCAACGTTTCAGGGATAAACCCCTTCTTCTGGCCCGTTCCCTATGATCTGTAAGACCACAGGTACTTCCCTCTCCCTTAATCCTAGCCTCCAAAAAATACACAAAAGAGAGGAACAGACAAACGGCAAACTAACTTGGGGATATGCCCAAGTGTCCACGAATTGATAAATGCACGAGTCGGGCTACCAGAAATGAGTAAGTCCTATACAGGGCTTATGGCCAAACAGTCAGTATAAAGAAATCACTCAAGGCTACAAAGTAACCAGCTCACGATTAGATGAAACCACTGGACTGATGCTGTCAGCTGCGATGAGTCTATTACATGTTCACCTCAAGAGGCGGAGTATTTAAACCCATTGCTACCACGTCCGCAACACCAGGGGGCGTGGCCAGGGTCTGTCAAGTCTGCTTTCTATTGGCTGAACATGCTTTACCGAGTGCTCAGATGAGACTGCCTCCATTGGCTGATCCTCTGTAAACCGGAGCAGTTAATTTGAGGTGCTCCAAAGACATAAACAACCCTTAGCTGCCGCGTCGGGGGGCGTGGCCATGGTTCGTTAAGGCTGCGTCCATGGTATGGCAGACCACGCGGACGCTGAGCGAAGAGACTGTCTAAAGGCAGTGTATGCAGCGTGCAGGCGCGTGTGCGGGAGGGGGCGTGCGTTGCGCAAGAAATCGGCTGAAGCTGATTTCTTGGCGCGACAGGCCGGTCACTTGAGCGGTAAGCCCAATGTCAAACGCCCCTAGACACGCCCTCCGCCCGGCTGAAATTACCATGGATGCAGCCCAAGTCTGCTTCATATTGGTCAAGCATGATGATCCAAAGAATGGCTGGAAAACAGCTACTGTGATTCAGATAGAAGCTGCTCTATTTCATGACGTCGACAAGTGCCAGGATGAGACTGTCACCATTGGCTGACCCTCTGTAACGACCGGAGCAGTAGATTAAGTTGCTCCATAGACATAATCCAGCCGAGATGAGATGCATTGTATATGTAAAATAAGCACAAAGAGATCATCAGTTAGACACAAAAAGAGAGATGTCATAAAGCCTAAATTGCCATAACCCAGGTTAAAGAAACAAACCTGAGGGGAATACTATCAACGTGAAAAACATCCTAATGCTAGAAAAACTGCAAACTGTGTAGTACTCATATTAGTGGTTATCACTGTGGAAACCTGCATATCTATAGAGAAGACACATACTGAACCCAACACTTGTCTGGATACTAGCAGGGTAGAGGTGAGGAGAGACCAAAGTATAGGAGGACAGATCATTAACGATAGTACAGGAGTATGATGCGACAAGCCGAGAGGATGACAAGGGCACACACTTCAGGAACCATGGACAACGGCCCAACATGATGATATGGCAGGTCTGTGGAAAGAGTAAGGGCATGATATTACTATATTGGAGGTATATGCGACAAAGTTAAAAAGTACCACATGCAACATCTCTATAGTCCAAACACAGGATACAATAGAGTCAGGCACCAACTTAAAAGCAACTGAGATCTAATTCTTTGTTGATCCCATCTGGGATCATAGTGCCCAATTTTTTGATTCATCTGGCCTCCTTCTGTAATAGGAACGTGGTCATGTTCCCACCCCTGCGTCTCTTTTCCACTCCATCATTGATTTGGACCCGCAGTTGGCTCACTGTGTGCCCAGCTCGTGTGAAGTGGTGTTCCACCAGAGCTTCCTCATCACCCCCCCCCCCCCCCGAATAGCAGCCTTGTGTTTAATCCGATCCTTAATACATTGGGTGGTCTCCCCCACATATCCCATACCACAGGGGCACGTAATGAGATAAATGACATTATGTGACAAACAAGTGTAAAAGTTCTTGATTTGAAACCTCTTGCCTGTCATAGGGTGGGCAAAGTGTCTCCTTCCTGTATACTAGTACTAGTACACTGTGCACAGCTACAACATCTGCAGCAACCAACTCGTGGAATGTTTGCTTAGTGATAGTTTCACCTAAAATCCAGTTTATTATCTAGTGATAGTTCCACCTAATGAGGTGATCTCTTATGCTTTTACCTCTTTTGTAAGAGAAAAGTGGTTTGGCAGAATATTGGTGCTAATGCGACATCAGTATTTAGTAAGTGCCAATGGCGGAGAATGATGTTTCTAAGGCTATGCTTATAGTGACGGCAACGCGACGGTTGCTGGAAAATCAAATAGAGATGACTTCCAGCGATCGTGACCAATCTATCGTGTCGCTCTTTCTGTAAGCGCACGCGACGGCGGCAATGCATTTGTTTTGCCCCGCCGTCGCCGGCACTATAATACGTCCACTCCAGGTACTGTATGTGGACACAAAAAGGAATAGAGAAGTCTTTTTTTTTTTTTTAATTTCCATTAGTGTGGGATCCCTTCTGTAAAAGGGCGTTCTTTCCAGGGATTTCAGCTTTAGTACATTGTTCCCTGAGGAGTGGAACTGGATAACCCCTGCCCTCAAACTTCCTTTGCATGTGATCTAGACTAGCAGGTACTGACTCAGGGGTGCTAATGATCCTTCTCGCCCTGAGGAACTGATTAAATGGTAACCCTTGATGGCACCTGGTGGGTGAAAGCTGGTGTAATGTAGCAAATTGTTCTTGTCTGTGGACTTAGTGTAAATATCCGAGGTCCATTTCCTATCAACAATCCGTATCGTAGTATCTAGGAAATTAATAGATGCTTTACTGATAATATTTGTAAAGCCAATTGTTGGTAAAAATTAATTGAGATCTCTTTTGAATGCTGAGAGATGATCCTCAGTACCAGCCCATACAAGGAAAATGTCGTTAATGTATCTCACCCACATACGCCCACATGTCAAGAAGGATGGATGGTAATAGACAAACTGATCCTCAAAACAATTCATGTAGATGTTGGCGTATGTGGGTGCCACATTAGACCCCATATCCGTACCTTGACACTGGATGTAGAAGTTGTCCTCAAACATGAAATCATTTTTACAAAGAATAATATTATGCAGATTCACTATGAACATACGTTCCCTAGGTGTGAACAGCGTCCTGAGATTAAGAGTGGACTGCACCGCCTGAACCCCTTCAGTATGAGGAATTGAGGTATACAGGCTGTTCACACCCAGGATTGCCAACACTTCCTCATTGGTGAAAGAGAAAGTGTCTACCGGATGCGGTAGCAATGGGTTTAAATACTCCGCCGGTGGAGGTGAACATGTAGCAGACTCATCGCAGCTGACAGCATCAGTCTGGTTGTTTCATCTAATCGTGAGCTGGTTACTTTGTAGCCTTGAGAGATTTCTTTAAACTGACTGTTTGGCCATTAGCCCTGTATAGGACTTACTCCTCATTTCTGGTATCCCAACTCGTGCATTTATCAATTCGTGGACACATGGGCATATCCCCTAGTTAGCTTGCTGTTTGTCTGTTCCTCTCTTTGTGTATTTTTTTGGAGGCTAGGATTAAGGGAGAGGAAGTACCTGTGCTCTTACAGATCATAGGGAATGGGCCAGAAGAAGGGGTTTATCCCCGAAACATTGCCCCCCTCTACTTACCTTTCATTTTTTTGCACCTTCCATTTTTGAAGTGAAACTTCTTTAGTGGCACCTCATTCGTAATGGGACGAAAATGGATTGTGGGGACAGAAAATGAAACGGATGTGACGTCAAAGTGCTGACGTCAAAGTGCTGGCAGTTGAGGCCGGGCTGTGTTCTGGTAAATCACATCCGCCGGCGCCGCTCCTAACCGCCGTTGTTCCCCCCACACAGCCGCTTACACGCTCCCCCCCCACCCGCTCAACATTTACTCACCGCCGCCACAGCTCCTAACGAGCGCCGCTTCCCCCACCCGCTGACATGCGCCGGCGCCGCTCCCCCTCAAAATATAATCGCCGCCGCCACTCCTAATGCTCCCCCACACCGGACACCACGGCTCAGAGACCCGGTGCCAGACCACAGCCCGAGGAGATACAGGTGCCAGACCGCAGCCCGAGGAGATACCGGTGCTAATCAGTGGGAGCGGGGAATGCCGCGCGTGGGAGGAGGCGCTTGTTTCCACACCGGTGACTGGAGGACCGGGCGCTTTGGTGGTGGGGGGTGGGAGGGGCGCTTTGGTGGTGGGGGGTGGGAGGAGTCACGCGGTGTAGAAGTTGAGAGGAGCAGGGATAGAGTGGTAGGTAAAGCAGGCTGATGGAGTGATACAGGGGGAGTGAGGAGAGAGAGAGGTGCAGCGTGATAGGAAGGAGGGGAAGTACAGAGGTAGAAGACCAGACAGTACCTGACATGGAGAGCAGGGCAGTGAGTGCCGGGTCGAGCAGCCAGCAGAGGCCGTGGTACAGGTGAGCTGCAGCGGGAGCCCCCCGCATGGTGTCGGAGCTGAGGTGAGAGGCTGTGCTGGGGTCGGTGTTGGTCTGTGCGGTCTGTGCCCCTGTTCTGTAACTCACACTGACACACAGCGCTCTGTGCACCTCACCGAGCAGCAGAACCTGCCCGCCTTGCTGCTATTGGCTGAGATCTGCTCGGCAGCACAGACACCTGTCATTGATCTGCAGCCTGCGACATGGGGACACACACTGACACACACACACACTGACACACAAACACTGACTGACACACACACACGCACTGTCTCACTGACACACACACACACTGAGTGACACACTGACTGACACACACACTGACACACACACTGACTGACTGACACACACACACTGACTCACTGACACACACACACTGACACACTGACTGACTGACTGACTGGCACACACACACACTGACTGACTGGCACACACACTGACTGACTGACTGGCACACACACTGACTGACTGGCACACACACTGACTGACTGACTGGCACACACACACTGACTGACTGGCACACACTGACTGACTGACTGGCACACACACTGACTGACTGACTGGCACACACACTGACTGACACACACACACACACCACACACCACACACCACACACCACACACCCACACACTGACACACACACACAATGACTGACTGACTGACTGACACACACACACACACACACACACACACACACACACTGACACACACACACACACACACTGACACACACACACACTGACTGACACACACTGACACACACACGTGCGCACACACACACACACACACGGAATTCCCAGTTACTATAAATATAGAAGTGCAATGGACTGGTTTATTGTCCTCGCTGTACAGCACAGTAACAAGGCAGAGTTCTGCCCGATGCAGTGTCTCAGCTACCCCTGAAGGATGGTCCCTGGACCTTCACTACAGGCCAGGGGCACCATCAGCAGTCCCAGCTCTTCCCCGCCCCTCTAGCAGAGGTATGGTACACACTCACTCTTCCCCCAGAGGGAAGAGGACCAGAGTATGCCCAATAGTCAGGCTCTTGGCTGTGTGACCTGCCCCTCTCAAGTGGGTAGAGGCACTCCTGAATTTGGGATGGCACTGCCCTTAAGTACAGCCAGGAGGAGGGCACCATGTCTGTCTCACGATTGGTCATGCCCAGGCCGGATGTCGCCGCCTCCTACTGTCACTCAAGTGCAGCTCCTCGGAGGGGGAAAACCTCATATCAACTACTGGCAACCTGATTGTACTAGGGCTTACTGCCAGTACAGGGCAGAATAGTAGCCATCAGGTGACCTGGCTACACATACAAATAGGGGAAAAAAAGTGTGTGGGGCGGGGGGGGAATGTAGTATTGTTGCTTTAAACATGGACATTATGATTCTCCACTGGTAAGGTCCTCCATGAAGTAAGTACTACTGTATATTGTTTTGGTTGTGCTGCTCAAAGACTACTGGATCTTTAATTGAAAGGCTATGATAATCATAATTTAAGTATTATTATTTTAATGACATGAGACCTGTTTAATTACTGTGTATTTTCACTCTTCTGCAGCTCTAGTGACTTATCTCTTTAAGTGGGCCCGCTGTTTCTTCAAATGTCATATGAAGACTTTGTTTAAATGCTTGGAGCCTCTGTTGACCCTTTCACTGCAATTCAATGTTTTACTGGCCCTTCTGGCAGTGAAGGAGTTAAGTGAAAAGCAATTATAAACTAACAATTTTTAACTGCTGGACAATGTACTGAAATCTAGTTTTGACGTAATAACGTGCACTGTGCATGCTAAATATTTTATTATAGCTCCAATCTGCTGCAATGTCTCTCGTGATGGTTTACAACATGTTACAGTATATTGGTCAAACAAATCTGTCATTTTTAAGACGTGGTTTTTATTTTTTGTAAACCATTTTTTATTGCAGAATTTTATCGAAGGCCTCTGAATCTGAAACGCACTATTTTTTTTTGCTCTACAGGAGGTCCTTGCTATCCGTTGGTCTGTTATCCGTCGAACTGATTATCCGACGCTCACAGATTAACTTTGGATCCGCTATCCGACTGGTTTGCGGGACAGATTGTAGCGGATAATCGAGGACCGCTTGTAGTTTTGTGCCATTGAAGGGTTTTGAAATCGGCGCTAAAATAAATTCTTCTCTTTGTTGACATTAGGGTGTTGATTTTCTATGATGACAGATAACAAGTCAGCAGAGCAGTTGCTGGAGCAGAAATGTGGGTTCTTTCTCTGTGTCTTTTAAGATTGCCTCCTAACACAGAACATGCTGCAATACAAAGACAGCTCTGTACTTCCAGCCATCTAAAATGTACATTGGTTTAGAGCAAGTATGGCCAACCCCAGTCCGCAAGGGCCACCAACAGGTCAGGTTTTCAGGATATCCCTGCTTGAGCATAGGTGGTTCAATCAGAGACTCGGTTGTTGAATGGAGTTGGTCACCCCTGGTTTAGAGAATACGGACTCAAAGGACTATTTCGGCACTTGCAAAAGGGTAATAACTGTTCACCCCCATTGCCAATTCCGAGTTCACTCCGTGTGTTGCAGGACCCTCTGGCAATAAACAACGTACAGTTTTGTACCCATAATTACAATTTATCATTATAAATCTGTCTTCCTATCACCCTTTTTGCGAACGGTATCTCTTCACACACCTTTTTGTTCTGTAGTTCCTGCTTGATATAGTATGATCTCCTGAAGTATACAAAACGCTATAATAACCCTGTCACCAGGCAACAAAAACAGCTTTTAATTAACCATGGCTTGTTCTGTTTATGATATAATCAGACAATAACCCACTGATTTTCTGATTGTTAATTATAGACTCTGAGCATGACACAATCGATGTTGACTGAGCATGAATTGTAAGAGTTGTTACATAAATAAACTGCAATAGATTTGATCAGAATAAGTCTTATGGGCACCAGTACTATTAAAAATCTGAGTGAGTAGCACTTTAGTGGAACAACATTGAATTCCTAAGATCATTTTGGGAAATGCCTAATTAGACCTAATTTACACATTCTTACTGTTTCAATACATCTAATTTCAAGGGTCAGAAATAACTAGTGCCCATTCAGAGTAGTATTTCTAAAAACACGCCCGTGTGGGGCCTTCAGTTTTCTATTGATTTTCTAAAGCTGTCTAAACCATGCCAGCTTGTTGAAATAAAGTTGATTTGCTAGTACATGTAAATGCACTTTGTTAGTATATAAATTGAATATTTGTTGGGTATCTTAGAAACGGGGATTTTGGAACCCAGCTACTACCCATTGTATCAATGATTCATTGTGTTTTGAATTAAAGAAAATCTGTGTAACAAGCACATTTTATATCCTTTACATGGTTAGAAGTGACTAATGTAAAGTAGCGTTAGGGTCATGTTTACTAATCAGTGTTAATGCGTAAGACCCCTTGCGGTGCCGGAAGACATCTTAATGCCCATTCAAGAGAATGGGCTGGGTGATGTCTCTATGGAACAACCCCTCTCCGCAAATAAATCAGTAAGTATAAAGTGGTTTGCTTATTAAAGTGTGGTAGTCGGTATCGCTCATTGGTTATTAGAAAGCAAAGAAGGTTGGGTAGCTGTGTTGGTCCTTTCTTCCATGTAGTAACAAAGTAGGGAGTGGGAGTAGGTGGAATGATACCTTTTATTGGACCACAAGTAGTTATGTTACAAGCTTCGAACCTCTCAGGGTCTGCCATACCCAATGAAGAATCCTGAAAGGTTAGAAATGTTGTAACATATCAACTACTTGTTGGTACAATAAAAGGTATCATAGATACTACCTACTCCCTCTCCCTCCTTTGTTACAATGGATATTGGAAAAGGATTGTACAGATGTAGCAAGACTTACTGTTTGTGTTGCGGGGGGTGGGGGGGGGGATGTGATGCATGGACCCTGGACACCCACAGCATGATCACATCAGACACTTTTCCCAGCACCGCGGTCGTTTGCTTCTTCAGCTGCGGTGCTGGGACCAGGAAGTCTTCTTACATCTGTAGGTAATGATCAACAATCGCGTCCACATTATAGTGAGAGTAGCCCAAAGAGATTCTAGATCAGGTGTGTCCTTGTTCACAATCGTTTCGAGAGCCACCTTACAAACTTAGCTGTGTTTATCAATATATTTTGAGATCACCGTATAAACTAGACAAAATTATTAAAAACAGGAGCCAGATACATTATTTTAGGATCCAGAATCTGGTAAACAAGTGGGGGGTGGTGGCTGATACCGCCCGTCCCCTCAATGCTAGATGTGTAATCAAAACAATCAGCCTTTTGTGGTATAAACACCCAGAAAGCAGGAAAGGGCTAACAGAGGTGTATTTGGGGAGGATTTAAGGACCACAGTTGGGCATGGGGACATGCTGTAGGAAATATGAAATCTTTTACCACATCTACGTGTAACTAACTCATTTAACTTAATGGCAGTACACCATTTTAACATTACAAATACATTTTAAAATTAAGTTACAGTATATTTTTCTAGATGTCAAACTGGGATTGCTGATTTATTTGAATAAAACATACAAAGAAAAAGTATAATTATGTTTTAGGACAGAGCGGGAGTTCCTGCCGACAAAGAGCTTTCAGTCTTGTAAAGCACACGGCTAATAGGGAGATAGATACTGCAGTGTAACAAACTCAAGCCAGTCTTCTTTTTATTCTTACAGTTCCATCTTTCCTTCCCTGTTGTTATTGCCAGTCTTACATCACACCAACTGATATTTACATTGTGACAACGTAATTAGAAATACAATATTATGTAAGAAACAGGTTTTGGTATTTTGTTTTTTCAAAGTGCTCTTTGGCAGCCAGTCAGAAAACTGAAACTGAAAATTGAGGACTGAAATGTGTCGTCTGAATAATCGGGCTATTTATGCTGCATTTGTTCCAATAATTCTTCCATTGTTTTCAGTAGATTTTTCTGGAAACCACTGTGTTCTGTAAATGCATGTTTACAGAATTCTAGAAGACTGAAAATTCTAAAATCGGTGTGAGCGGCCGTGCTGTTGATGTAATTGGTCATTGTTCAAAAATGAAAATGCGATGTATAATTCATAAATCATAAACGCAACATATTCTAATTTTATTATACTTTCTGCCTGTGTTCAAAATGAATCATCGCAGCAATGAATTGCCAGTTAAGTGTGGTAGAGATAGCTGTGTTCCAAGTGATAACCCAGTTGTAACCTACAGTATGTCCTTTGCCAAGGGGAATGCAAAACAAACCATTATTGTATCCTGTATCTACATGAATTTATGTTAAGGCGTGAACAGTACTTTACATTGTTACATCATACAATGACGAAATAGTAAATGTTACAGATAACCAACCATATGTAATAGTTCTAATTGTTAATTTAAACATGCATGATAGTGAAGCATAGCAGTATGATATAACCCTAGCTGGTGTGTTTTCATAGCCCGAGACCTGCCCGTTGTGTTGTGTTGTGTTGTGTAGTGCAATTGTCTCACTTTATTTTGAACTATGAAAGTCTTCCGGAGTTATTTTTTAAACTCTCTATATATTCAGGTTCTAAACCGGTTGCATTTCTGTGGGAAATGGAGACTTTGACAATCAGGACAGTCCCAGGATGATATGGAGCTGGGATGTGAATACTGGACCTATGATAACTGTACTTCAATATTTAGTTGTGGTATGTTTTGGGCGTGATACGGTGTAAACTGTAAAGTATCAACAGTCCAGCTTTTCTAAGAAAATTAATAGTACAAGTAGAGATTGTACAAATGACTCTAGAACAGGGGTAGCCAACTCCAGTCCTCACGGACCACCAATAAGTCAGGTTTTCAGGATATCCCTGCTTCAGAACAGGTGGCTCAATCAGTGGCTCAGTTGAAGACTGTATTGTGTGCTGAAGCAGGGATATCTTGAAAACCTGACCTGTTGGTAGCTCTTGAGGACTGGAGATGGCCACTCCTGCTCTATAGGTGGTAATAATTACTAAGTCAACATTCTTGTGAATACAACAATAGACAAAAAAGCCCCAATGCTACAACCAGTATGACAAATTATTTTGTTCATTGCGATCAGAGAACAAACAGTTTGTTCTTCTCACAAAACATTTCAAGCCTGTAACCACACCAAGGTAGCTCCTCTAAGACTGTGTATGACATTGTTGTGAATGCCAATATACCCACAAAATACCAAAGCCATTCATGTTATGTTATACTTTCTTTCAGCATTAATTGCTATTTCCGTCAACTAACTAAATTGTTTTCTTGCTCAATAAAACAGTAGTTTCTTTATTGACATTATTAGTTATCTGCTCATAGAAACATTTATATTATTGCATCAAGTTGTAAGCGTGTCCATGCTGGCAACAGATTTCTATATATTTATCGGTCATCCAGTCTTAAAATAAAAACGCATAGCTTGGACTGCTCCTTTTTATTATTTTAACATAGGATTGAAGCAGGGGGTCTCTGGAGCAGAACCTCATTAATTTCAGCTCCGGGACCACCTGCTTCCGGAGATACTTACCTCCAAAGGAGGTGCCGGTAACTCGGCGCTGTTTAAATGTCCGGTCACGCAGGCCAATAGGAAGCCACACCAGATTACATTATGACTACCTACTGGCCTATGTGACAGGAGACATTTATGCCTCCATTACGAGAACTACACACATCCTAGTTGGGCTGCTACTGGTACCCACTATGAAGATAAGTATCTTGGGAAGCAGGAGGTCCCCAGAGCTGAAATCAACACGGTTCAGCTCCGGAGACCCCTGTTTAAATTATAAAGAGAGCGCGATACATTTCTTTATGACAAGTGAACATAATATAACACGGGTGTTTACACGTATTCACAGTAATATCACATCAATGTTATAGGTAAACACACATAAAAGGGAAAATAAAACAAATATATGGCCAATTTTGATTCCAAATGCGGAATAAATGTCACAGTACCATTCCTTCATTAATAGAAATTCAACAATTCAATATATCTTGGTTAACTCATTTAAAAATTTTTTTTTTAACCCTACTTTCTTTTCTAACCAAATTGTATAGAACTGTTCCATGAAAACAATTCGACTCCTTCGCCTCTCCATTTAGGGAAAGAACAAACAAATTAAATAAAATGGAACCGGGGGGGGGGGGGGGGTGGGGGGGAGATGTGATGGGGGGGGGGGAACGACACTCTAATCACCACTTTATATCCATCAACCTGTCATCAACCCCTCCAGTCCAGCAAACCTCCATCTCTATAACAGATTTATTTTCGCCAAGTTACCCTCAATAACGCAACTGACACCCATTCAGGGTATTTAAACCGAGCCATGACTTCTTTAATGACCGTTGGAGAGAAGTTGTTCAAATATGGTTTCCAGTTGGTGTTAAATTTCCCAGCTCTGTTAGAGATATCGGAAAGTCTACCAAACTTTTCTGTAATTATAATGTGAAAAAGAAAGGATTCTATTTGATTGATTTGATACTTGGTGGAAACAGTTTTAGCCAATTTACCAATATCGGTTTGCGAGCAGTCAGCATGTTCATCCCTGCCAGTCTGGGCAGGGTATCAGTCTGGGTCCTCCACACACCCAAATAGCAACGCCCTATAGTCCGACGGTAGTTTTAGGCCGCGTCCAGGGTGAGAGTGCATGACGCGCTGCGAGATGAATCGCATTATGTCAATGTGATCATCTATAGTGTGTGCCAGTGAGCGTTCCATGGAGAGCAGCTTGAGGAGACAAATTATTTTGTATTTGCCGCGTGATGGCTGGTCACGTGAGCGGTTAGCCCAATGAGGGCAAACTGGCTCTGTGATGTCATGGCCACAACCCCGAAACGTTCCGAATCGAGCTTACCTACAGGACAGGAATCGTCCCTGCTGCATGAGTGTGCCACGTCACGGCGCTCCGTTGCACACGCGCCATCAGCATGGACGAGACCTTAGATGTAACAACCTATTCAAATAATTAAGTTTTGTTCCAGAATCTCCTGATCTTTATACAGTACCATAAACGAGGGGTGCGCAAATATTTCCCTGTGCGCATCCCTGCCTGCTCTCCTCAGTGCCCTCTCTCCCCCCGACCCCGCTCGACCCTGGCGTCAAATGATGCACGGGGCATGTGACGTCACATTGCCGTAGTAACATGTCATCACGTGACCCCGCGGTTACCAGAAGGGAAGATAAGTGTATTATAGAGGCCTCTTACGGTTCCCCGGCATTTAATTTAAATGCCTGTGGGGAGAGCGCTGCCATCGACAGTGGGCGATTGTAGCGTCTGTGTAGACTGCTTCCGTATCAGTTGGAAATGTATTTAGTTGTTTGGGTACCAAGAAGGCAAGATTGAGTAATTTAAATTGTAATTCGCACAAATTAGCATCTAGTGTAATTGCGTGTACTTCCCTGTATCCATAAAGTATGGTCTCCAAGGCCTCGGGCATGAGCGCTGAGGTGTGCTCTCACTTACCAGTGAGCCCCTGCAGCCCGCAATGAGAGCGGCTTTAGCAGGGGCTAGCGCACGCTTCCGCAAGTGTGCGGAAGCATAGGTCTTTATACAAATTTTTAGTTTCAAAGCGCTCAAGGGAGCGCAGGGCCGGTCACGTGAGCGGTTCGCCCAATGAGGGCGAACACAGCTCCGTGACGTCACAGCCCCCCCGCCCCCCCCCCCCCCCCCCCCACACACGCTCCCGGACGGCGCGCGGACCAAGGCCAGGGAAAGCACCCGCTTTTCCTCAGCCTCCGTGCGCCTCAGCACGGCTTGCAGTCCTATGCGTCCAGGGTGAATGGAGCCGGGGCGGAGGCGCGCTGAGGTTGAGGGAAAGCACCCTGGCCTTAGAACCGCACGTCGTCCGGGGGCGTGTCGGGGGGGCCTGTGACGTCACGGAGCTGGTTCGCCCTCATTGGGCGAACCGCTCACGTGACCGGCCCTGCGCTCCCTTGAGCGCTTGAATTAAAATTTTTGCTAATGCTTACGCTTCCGCACGCTTGCGGAAGCGGGAAGCGAGCCCCCTGCTAAAGCCGCTCTCATTGCGGCTGAAGGGGCTCACTGCCCGAGCAGCTTCGCGCTCTCAGCACGGGTCAGCGCATAAGCGCTGACCATGCCCGAGGCCTATAATCAGGAAGATCTGGGAAATCGACTTGCTAACTATTAAGTAAGGTAGTCCAATGATTAGCGGCACCAATTTCCATGACAGGCGTATATATGAGCCGTGAGGTAAAGCCCAGCTGCAGAGAGCCGATACGTTGGACTCCAAGGGATTACAGTCTAACTTCTGTGGGAAGTCTCTGAGTTATGATTGGCTATAGTGTCTGATTTGAAGAAAGGCAAAAGAAAAGTGAGAATTTGGTCAATTATATTTAGCTTTAAGTTGATCAAATCTTAGGAAAATGTGGCTCTCTGTTATGAAACAGACCCCCCCCCCCCTTCCCCAGAACACGTCAGGTTTTCAGGATATCCCTGCTTCAGCACAGGTGGTCTTTGACTGAGTCACTGATTGAGCCACCTGTGCTGAAGTTGGGATATCCTGAAAACCTGACTTGTTGGGAGACTTGAGGACTGGAGTTGAGCACCCCTGCCTCACAGTATGAATACCCCTTGGACTGACTTTTTAAAGGGTTTCTCTTGCTATGTGGAGTCTTTGCAGAATTGCTCTATCCATTTCTTGAAATTCACTCTTCCAATAGCTGGTATTACAACAGCTGCTATAGTTGCCTCACAATGCTGGGAGAATATTTGACATCCACATATTGGTATACTATATAAAAGGAAGGTTGCCTAATTGGGATAATTGTCTTTGTTGTAGGTCAAACCTTTGACCCTATGCAACAGATTGGGTCAATAACTGGCTTCCCTGTGTCCTTGTAGTTAATGGATTTCTCTTTGTCCTTGCTGTGTTTTCAAACTTTCAAGCTAGAATCATTGTTGACACAAAACACAGCAGAACGAACCATTCTAATAGCCTCTAGAACAGGGGTGCGCAAACTGGGGGGCGGAGGGGTGCATGGGTTTACAGAGGCCCCACGCGCTTACAAAAGGACTAAATTAAATGCCGGGGAAGCGGTGAAGGCCTCTGTAAACTGCACTTACCTTGGCTCAGGCGGCTTCTTAGACGCGTCGCCATTTGACGTCGCGGGGTCATGTCACGTTGTCATAGCAACGTTAGTCATGATGCCCAGACACCCGAGCCGAGGTAAGGGGAGGATAGCGCGCAGAGAGGGGGCAGCCGGCAGGGGGGGCGCAAGGAAAAAAAAGATTGCGCTCCCCTTGCTCTAGAACATGTGCTTGAAAAAAAAAAATCTTCTTTTGCAGTTTTATATTATATTGTTTATTAAACCATTATTGTGGATTTGTGGCTATTCCTATATCATTTAGTATTAATTTCCCTTAATTATGAGTAGACTGAATTCTTCAAAGCAAAACAAAGAAAACCTGTGTTTGTAGCAAAGGCTTCATTTCATTGTCCTATGTGCTAAGAATAACTTTTAACAACCATCCCTTTTATTTTGTGACTGCAACTGCATTTGTGACTGTTGACTATGAGATTTAATTGACTACCTAAAGGATGAGTAAAAAAAAAAAATGCTGAAAATGAAAGATTTTTTTTTTTTTAAAGTTAGTGTGTTGGGAATGTGTGTAAACAATGTGAACGGAGAGTTGGCAATAGTTTTAGTTAATTTGTCTTCTTTCTTGTTTGTCTTTAGTGTTGTGTCCTCCCCTGCTCCTAAGGCCACGCTTATAGTGACGGCGACTTGACCGATTACGTCACCCGTCGCAGTCGCCATTGCGATTCTTACATTTAAAATGTAGGCGACGTCGCTGGCTACAAGGCCAGCGACGTCATAGAGGGGGAAGGCAGAGAGATGGAGAAGCTCCTGATTGGCCAAAAGGGGACACCGTCACCGAAAAAAATCAAATGTCAGTGACTACCAGATGTTTGGTCGCTCTGTCGCGTGCACTATATGTGCAGACGACGGCGACAATGCATTTGTTTTGATGCGACGGTCGCCGTCACTATAAGTGCAGCCTGTCTACTCACAAGGGGGTTGTGTATACACCTAATTACAGTATCACTGAGATTGAGAAAAAAGACAAACAACCTCAATGGCTGTAAACGAAAACTTGGACAATTTACACACGCACAAAAATAATGTACTTTCAGGAAATAAAGCATTGATCACCTCAACAATATTTATCCCATTTAAAATATCAATGCCAACTGTTCACTTTGGTCCTTCTTGGTACTAAAGAAAGAGACCCTTCCAGGATGAAAGTAACACTAAGGACGGTGGCATGTTTATTAGGTTAAATGGAGCTCATTGACCCTTGAAATAAATCAGACCACTATAAGTAATAGATAATGTCCCCAAACCTTTAAAGCAGTAGTCTGCGCTGATCAACGTTGCATTTTTTTTTACTTCATCAAGAGCTGTTCTCGCCCATTCCAGTGAGTCGCTGTCCCCTCTGGCAGTGAAAGGGTTAAAGCCCCAGTCTCCATTAAAACAACAATTACCCCCTTGCTATTCAATTTCTTTTGTCTTTTTTTTTTTTTTAACAGACTGAATTATTATATAAAATAATCATTTATAATTTATACCATACCATGCAGGAATTGAACCCATGACCCTTCATATGCTATTCATCACACCAACCCTGTGGTGTTGCAGCTAGAGAATTGCTACTAGTATACGAAGGGTCATGGGTTCGATTCCTAAATGTGTATTATATAAAATGCGCTCGAAAGTCAAATTGGAAGCCGTGCACGTGGACGCAGCTTGAGGAAGCAGGGAGAGGAGAGAGCTGCAGATGCCAGGCAAGCCGTGGCAGCCATTTCACAATCCCGGTTATAACGCTATCCCGGTTATAACGTAGTCCATTATGTGGACCCCAAGCACCGTGTTATAACGGGGTTCAGCTGTATTCAGATATTTTCAGATATCCCTTGAGCACACTACGGGCCTAGTTATATAAATTGTTTATTGCATGACTTCGGCACAGAAAGCTCCATCTACTTTAATATGGTTTGCTTCATTGATGAGCATATTTTTAATAGCTTTTCAAATGTACGTTCAAAAACCTAACCCCGAAAAATCACATTGACACATTCCATGGAATATACATTAGGCGCTGCTCTGTGTTATGGATCATAACCAACTTTTGTAACAATGATTAAAGTTGCTGTAATTTTTGTTACTCAGAACTGGCAATTTTACATTATTTGATATTAATCTCTGAACTGTAAAACACCTGGAAGCTGTAACAGTGAAGTATTTGATTAGAATGAAAAAGACCTAAAGGCAGTTTAAAAAAAAAAAGTACTTTCAATCAATTAAGTTTGAATGATTCATAAGTAAAGACCTAAGAAGAACGACAAGTTAAACCTGATGTGTTACACCTTAAAATGCTTGTTTAACAAGGCTAATTTATCTGGTTATTTCTTCTTCTTGTCATGCAGTTCTGGATTTCTGAAACGGCCTTTGAGACACTTGCTTTGCATCATGTTGTGTCATACATAATGACTTTGTCATTATGCCTTAAAAATAATTGCATTTGCATCATAACATGAATAATGCACATTATGTACTGGCCCATAGAGCTTGAAAAAGCAAACATGGTACTAAGATGGTACTGCATGAAAAAATGAATAGGTCAGTGATGTGTATGTACCATGCTCCCAAAAGATCTGCACAGATCGTATAAAAGGCCCCTTTGTATTAAGAGATGGGGAAACATGAAGCAGCAGGTGTCTGAAAGCCTGGCGACTCGACAGCAGAGTATTATCCAGTTGATAATATCCCATTGTAGCATTTTTTCTGTTGAGGTCTATACTCCTGCCATAATTATCAATTTCGCTTAAAAGGGGAAATTCATGACTTTGTTGTATGTGGGTTATATGTTTTATAATTTCTAATTTTTGCTTCTGTACCTAGCTTTTCTAACTGTACTGTACAAAGGAGCAGATTCGGACACCATTTGCCCCCTTATTGATAGTATGCACACCAACTTTAAAGGCACACGACCCCTCCCAATACAATTTAGAGCAGGAGTGGCCAACTCCAGTCCTCAAGGGCCACCAACAGGCCAGGTTATCAGGATATCCCTGCTGCAGCACAGGTGGCTCAATCAGTGGCTCACTCGTTGACTGAGCCACCTGTGCTTAAGGACGGATATCCTGAAAACCTGACCTGTTGGTGGCCCTTGAGGACTGGAGTTGGCCACTCCTGATTTAGGGCGTTTTTCCATTCAGTCCTTTATCAAAAACTCTTAAAAATGAGTGATTTAGTGATATTGTTTTGGTTTTTGTGCACTTGAAGGCTATAACCGACAGCCATTTTAATCCCTGGTACAAGGTATATAAATACTAATGTTTTTAAATGCGATTTTTTTTGTATAATCGTGTTACGGTATCCTCAGGAGAATCTATTTTTAGCATGGAGAATTGATGCTCATTCATTGCTTGCGTGACCAAACTGGAGCCCTCAAATTAAAATTTCTTATGTTTGTAGATTGGTCTTTCAACATCCAAATAAGACAGTAAGACATGTGATACCTGAAAGTCTTTCTCCAAGTGCCAGTAATTTGGGTGCACTCTGCCAGGAATTTTGTATGAAGGCTCATTTCACTGTTTGAGTTTTTGAGCACTGTTATAAATGTATTTAACATAAGCTTAACCCTCTTTGTGGTTCCACCAGGCACAAACGAGGTTAAATGATTAGCTATATAAATATACTAGCTGAGAGCCCCGGCGTTGCCCGGGATGTTTGTGGTGTGGGTGTGGCATTTGGGTGGGGAGTGGTCCATACGGCCCATGTGCGGTGGTAGTGCTGCTGTGGCTGCGGTGGTAGTGCTGCTGTGGCTGTACTGATGGTGATTGTATCGGTGTGCTGATTTGGGAGGGTTTGGTGCTGATGTGGGGGTGCGGATGTGGGTGTGCCGATGGGGGAGGTGCAAAGGTGGCGATGTGTGGGTGCTGATGGGGGCTGAGAATGGTGGGGAGCCGAGAATGCCAGTGTGCTGGGGGGGCATGGGATACCGGTGTGCTGATGTGGTGGTGCTGGGGATAGTGTGTGTGTGTATACATGTTTGTGTGTATACATTGTATGTGTGTGTGTGTGTGTGTATATACATGTGTGTGTGTGTGTGTATGTGTACATGTGTGTGTATACATGTGTGTGTGTGTATACATGTGTGTGTGTGTATACATGTGTGTATGTATACATTGTGTGTATGTATATATTGTGTGTATACAACATGTTTGTGTACACACATGTGTGTATGTACACACATGTGTGTGTGTATACACATGCGTGTGTGTGTATACATGTGTGTGTATACACATGTGTGTATACATGTGTGTGTATGTATAAATGTGTGTGTGTGTGTATACACGTGTGTGTGTATACACGTGTGTGTGTATACACGTGTGTGTATACACGTGTGTGTGTATACATGTGTGTGTGTGTGTGTATACATGTGTGTGTGTATACATTATGTGTATGTATACCTGTGTGTGTATACGTGTGTGAGTGTATGTCTCCATGTGTGTGTGTATGGGAAGGGGAGGGGAAGGGGGGGGAGGGGAAGGGAGGGGGAGGGAGGGGGAGGTGGTAGGAAGGGGGGGTGGAGGTGGTGGGAGGTGGTGGGAAGGGGGGGTGGAGGTGGTGGGAAGGGGGGTTGGAGGGGGGAGGTGGTGGGGGGGAGGAGGGGGGGAAGGTGGGGGGGGAGGAGGGGGAAGGTGGTGGGGAGGAGGGGGGAGGTGGTGGGAAGGGGGGGGGGAGGTGGTGGGGAGGAAGGGGGAAGGGGGGGAGGAGGGGGGAAGGGGGGGGAGGAGGGGGGAAGGGGGGGGAGGAGGGGGGAAGGGGGGGGAGGTGGTGGGGAGGAGGGGGGAAGTGGTGGGGAGGAGGGGGGAAGGTGGTGGGAAGGGGGGGGAGGTGGTGGGGAGGGGGGGGAGGTGGTGGGGAGGGGGGGGAGGTGGTGGGGGGGAAGGGGGGAGGGGGTGGGGAGGAGGGGGGAAGGGGGGGGAGGAGGGGGGAAGGGGGGGGGGTGGGAGGAGGGGGAAGAGAGGGGGTGGTGGGGAGGAGGGGGGAAGGGGGGATGGGGAGGAGGGGGGAAGGGGGGAGGTGGTGGGAAGGGGGGGGTGGTGGGTAGGGGGAGGGTGGTGAGAAGGGGGGGGTGGTGGGTAGGGGGAGGGTGGTGGGAAGGGGGGTGGTGGGGAGGGGGGGGAGGAGGGGGGAAGGGGGGGGGTGGGGAGGAGGGGGGAAGAGGGGGTGGTGGGGAGGAGGGGGGAAGGGGGGGGGGGGTGGGGAGGAGGGGGGAAGTGGTGGGAAGGGGGGAGGTGGTGGGAAGGGGGGGGTGGTGGGTAGGGGGGGGGGTGGTGGTGCGAAGGGGGGGAGGTGGAGGGGGTGGGGGTGGAGGGGAGGTGAAGGGGGGGTGGAGGGGAGGTGAAGGGGGGGTGGAGGGGAGGTGAAGGGGGGGGTGGAGGGGAGGTGAAGGGGGGGTGGAGGGGAGGTGAAGGGAGGGGTGGAGGAGAGGTGAAGGGTGGGTGGAGGAGAGGTGAAGGGGGGGTGGAGGGGGAGGTGAAGGGGGGTGGAGGGGAGGTGAAGGGGGGGTGGAGGGGAGGTGAAGGGGGGGTGGAGGGGAGGTGAAGGGGGGGGGTGGAGGGGAGGTGAAAGGGGGGGGTGGAGGGGAGGTGAAGGGGAGGTGAGGGGTGGGTGAGGGGAGGTGAGGGGAGGTGAAGGCCGCTCACTCACCCGTCCGGCCGCTCCCTCAGCCGTCCGGCCGCTCCCTCAGCCGTCCGGCCGCTCCCTCAGCCATCCGGAAGCTCCCACGTGGATCTGAGGCGGGAGGCAGCTTGTTGTGGCCGCTCCCCCGCTGTGTCCCGGGCGCTCGCTCCTCCGCTGACTGTAGCGGCGCCGAGGGGGTGGAGGGGAGGTGAAGGGAGGGGAGGTGAAGGGGGGGAGGTGAAGGGGGGAGGTGAAGGGGGGAGGTGGAGGGGGGTGAGGAGAGGGTGAGGGGAGGTGAAGGGGGGTGAGGGTTGGGTGAAGGGGGGTGAGGGGAGGTGAAGGGCGCTCACTCACCCGTCCGGAAGGTCCCACGTGGATCTGAGGCGGGAGGCAGCTTGTTGTGGCCGCTCCCCCGCTGTGTCCCGGGCGCTCGCTCCTCCGCTGACTGTAGCGGCGCCGGGGGGGGAGGGGGTGGAGGGGAGGTGAAGGGGGGTGAGGGGAGGTGAAGGGGGTGAAGGGGGGTGAGGGGAGGTGAAGGGCGCTCACTCACCCGTCCGGAAGGTCCCACGTGGATCTGAGGCGGGGAGGCAGCTTGTTGTGGCCGCTCCCCCGCTGTGTCCCGGGCACTCGCTCCCCCGCTGACTGTAGCGGCGCCGGGGGGGAGGAGGGGGGGGGCTGAAAGCACAGGAAACACGGGGAGAGGAGGAGGTGCGCGCGGGTGTGGGTGGAGGCTGATGTTCGGGGAGGAAGAGGCGGAGGCTCCGGGACCGGTGGGTATGTGAGCCCCACCCCCGGGTTATACATGCTGCTAATGTACACCCCCCCCCCTACTGTGTGTGTGTGTGTGTGTGTGTCCCTGTGTGTGTGTGTCCCTGTGTGTGTCCCTGTGTGTTTGTGTTTGTGTCCCTGTGTCCTTTGGCCCGTCACTCCGCCTCAGGCCAATGAGAGGTGTGCGGGGGCGGGCCAAGGGACCAATCAGATTTCCCCTAGGGACACCGGACATCCAGGCAGGCAGGCAGGCAGGCATGCATGCATGCATACAGTGCTTTCACTAATATAGTATAAGATATTTTCCAAAACAAGAAGCCATACAATCACTTTTAATTTCATACGTTGTGTATGTTTTTAAATGACAATGTCCAGAATTAATTAAATAACTACAACTGATTACTGCAGAAGCCCAACTTTTAGAAACGATCCAGTAAAAAGTAAAGCAAAGTAATTGGAGTTGATGAACAACAAGAAATAAGTTGCACATGTTTTTCCTAAGAGCGTACATGTTTGTACTTAAGTGTTCAATTCATAGGGCTAACTCTATTAAATGCTTGAAAAAATACTACTTGCAATATTTGGCAGTTGAACAAAGTGTAAAGGTAAAGATGAAAATGATTAGCTTCTAATGTATCTGAATTTCTAGAGAGATATTTTGGGCTGTGATTGTGTAGCTATGAAACCATGCACAATTAATAAAAAAAACTTTGCCTGCCTTCTCATTCCCCCTGTTTTGGGTTCTCTGGCCCCCTATTCAGTGTGCTGCGAAGCTGCTTCTCCGTTCTGGAGAAGGGCTTAATGCAGGGGTTCTGAACTCTAGTCCTCAATTCCCCCCAACAGGTCAGGTTTTCAGGATATCCCTGCTTCACCACAGATGGCTCAGAAGACTGAGCAGGGATATCATGAAAACCTGATCTGTTGGGGTGTCTTGAAGACTGAAGTTGAGAACCCTTGACTTAATGATCAGATTCAAATCTCCAGCACAGAGAAGCTGTTAGAAATACAGCTTTACATATTTCATGTTCTTAATGGAGACGTAACAAAGAACATATACCAGTGAATTTAAAAATACCGTATTAATGTTGAAAGCAATCTACTGTTCCAATATAATAGTTATGACAAAAACTAATTAAACTAGTTTACCCCTGTTATATCTAGATGCGAAGTTTCCAAAGAATCTGGATTTCAAAAGCATCTGGAAAAAACAGTTCACGCCCTTCATATTTAAAGCTGCAGTTCAGTCTATATCCTGCATGTGTGTTTTTTTTAATAAATCAGTTCTGTAGTAAGAAATAATACTTTTAGCATTTTCTGTTTTTAAAAAACAACTTTGAAAGACCAATTTTCTTGTATTCTATTTTAACAAGCATTTGCTAAGGCACTGCCCCTTCATGGCCTGTCACAAACCCAGGCACACCCCTTTGTCAGCACTGCCCTCCCTCTCTCTAAACGTGCACTAGCATCTGGTCACATGATCTTCCTCATACAGTAGTACATTCAAGGAAGCTGGAGAAAAGGGATCAGCCATGCATAGCAGCTCGGATAGGCGATTTCAAACTTATTACAGTGTTTATTCCATTCATTGCACGTGTATATAATGTAAAATTGTAATAATTCCATTTATAGCAAACGTGTATATGTGAATATTATTTAGATGTATATGTATGTTACTGAAATGTGGAGTGAGTGTGTAGGTAAATACACACAATACACTTCCACTGCGTATATATATATATATATATATATATATATATATATATATATATATATATGTATATGTATATGTGAAGTTATGTGAGTAAAAAAGTGACAAAAACCCTCCATAGCAAGGCAAATAGCAAATGGAAATATTACTATATGCTCATTTGTATGTATATATATATTTATATACACACACACTTCAAATACGGATAGTGATTCACGTAAATGATATATATATTCACTTTCTGGGAGTATAAGAGTGACTGTCCTGTTGTTCCTTTTTTTGTATCCATCATTGAATGGTATGCACCCTCTCTTTACGTTTATTTTATACTAGCTGAGAGACCCGGCGTTGCCCGGGATGTAATGTTCCCGCTCCTCTCTCTCTCCTCACCCCTCCCCCTCTCTCTGTTTGTCCCCCATTCACATCAATCCAGTTCCCCCCCTCCCTCCTTTACAGCTTCATGCAGTGTGTGTGCGTCAGTCATTGTGTGTGCGTCAGTCAGTCAGTGTGTGTGCGCGCGCGCGTCAGTGAGTCTGACGCAGAAACACAAACACACACACAGACTGACTGACGCACACACACACACAGTCAGTGTGTGCGTGTGTGTGTGCCTCAGTCAGTCAGTGTGTGCGTGCGGCAGTCAGTCAGTCATTCAGTCAGTGTGTGGGTGTGGGGGTGTGCGCGCGCGCGTCAGTAAGTGTGTGTGTGTCAGTCAGTGTGTGTGTGTGTGTCAGTCAGTGTGTGTGTGTGTGTGTGTGTGTGTGTGTCAGTGTGTGTGTGTGTCAGTGTGTGTGTGTGTGTGTGTGTGTGTCAGTGTCAGTGTGTGTGTGTGTGTGTGTGTCAGTGTATGTGTGTGTGTGTGTACCATTCATTGTGTGTGTGTGCGCGCGCGCGCGTCAGTCTGTGTGTGTGCGCGCGTGGGTGTGGGGGGTGTGCGCGCGTGCGTCAGTCAGTGTGTGTGTGTGTGTGTCAGTCAGTGTGTGTGTGTGTGTCAGTGTGTGTGTGTGTCAGTGTGTGTGTGTGTGTGTGTGTTTGTTTGTGTCAGTGTGTGTGTGTGTGTGTGTGTGTGCAGCAGTCAGTGTGTGTGTGTGCAGCAGTCAGTGGGTGTGTGTGTGTGTGTGTGTGCGCGCGTCAGTCTGTGTATGTGTGCGTGTGGCTGTGAGGGGTTGTGTGCATGCGGCTGTGAGGGGTTGTGTGCGTGCGTCAGTATGTATGTGTGTGTGT